>NC_044032.1:108154905-108456193 GCF_901765095.1 Microcaecilia unicolor | reverse complement strand
AGGAAACAACAAAAATGATCCAAAAAATCTTGTTCCTCAAACATTAATTTATACCCAAAGGGAACAAACACCACTGTGATATATTTAGAAAAAAAGAGGAAAAAGGACCCAGAGGCATCAGATATCCATCAGTGGCAAGGCTGTTAGGTCACCTATAGCTCAAAGCTATTCCAAACCCTTGAGCCTACTGCATGTAATCCAATCATTTGCCCCCAGGGACCAAAACTTCTGTTTTTGTTGAAGCTTCTATTATAAATACATCTCAAAAAAGAAAGAAAATAAATGACTACTTATCCTGCATTTGCAGGCTTAGCGCTGGCCAAAGGTTTCTGACACCTGATACTGACTCTCATATAAAATGCAGCATTTCGATGAAAAGACCTGCTTCTGGTGATTTTAAACTGTCGCTCAAACTAGAAAATAAGAACAGAAAAATAAGTTTGAAGAAAAACATCAGTGTCACAGAATATATATGCAATGAACTTACTAAGCATTGATACCGTGGGAAACGCCATCCAAAATAAAAGACAATAAGACCGTTGAATTTAAAAGCCCATGGAGACGTATGTGCTGAAAAATTAAAAAACACAAAAAAAAAACCAGCTTAGAAAATAAAAATATATATAAAAATCAAATGTCTGTGGTCTGATTTAAGCCCTTCGCGGCTTTGGAACAAGTACAGCTGTCACCATGAGGAGGCAATGTGGATACGCTCCTATGTACACTGGTATTTGATATATATATATATATATTTTTTTTTTTTTTTGTAAGCTGTTTTTTTATGTTTTCAGATGTCTTTTTTTCAGTGCATACGTCACCAAGTTGTACGTTGGGGGGGGGGGGGGGGGCCTTTAAATTTAGCGGTCTTATCATCCCCACCCCTTCAGTCAGTTATTTTGGATGGTGTTTGCCACGGTATCAATGTTTAGTAAGTTCGTTGCATGTATATTCTTTCTGTGACATTGATGTTTTTGTTCAACTTATTTTTCTGTTCTTGCTTTCTAGTTTGAGAGAGATTAAAATCCTCAGAAGCAGGTCTTTTGATTGAAATGTTGCATTTTATACGAGCATCAGCATTGGGTATCAGAAACATTTGACCGGTGCTGAGCCTGCAAAAACAGGATAAGTAGTCGCTTATTTTCTTTTTTTTGTGTGATGTACTTGTACTAGAAGTTTCAATAAAAAAGTTGATGTATAAAACAGAGGTTTTGGTCCCTGGGGGCAAATGATTGATTACTTGCAGTAGGCTCAAGGGTTTGGAATAGCTTTGTGCTATAGGAGTCCTAATAGCTGTGCCACTGATGGATATTTGATGCCTCTGGGTCCTTTTTCTTCTTTTTTTTCTAAATATGTCAGTGTTCTTTGTTCCCTTTGGTTATACATACATTACAGAAACCCAATTCATGGTAACATTCCATACTACAATTCCCAGAGCAAGCAGTTGCTTCCCCATGTCTGTCTCAATAGCAGACTATGGACTTTTCCTCCAGGAATCTGTCCAAACCTTAAACCCAGATATACTAACCGCTGTTACCACATCTTCTGGCAATGAGTTCCAGAGCCGTAACTATTTGTTGAGTGAAAAAATATTTCCTCTTATTTGTGTTAAAATTATTTCCATGTAACTTTCTCGAGTGTCCCCTAGTCTTTATACTTTTGGAATGAGTAAAAAATCGATTTATTTCTACTCAATCATATCTCCCCCTCATCTGTCTGTCTTCCAAGCTGAAGAGCCCTAACCTCTTTAGCCTTTCCTCATACGAGAGGAGGGACATCCTCTTTATCATTTTGGTCACTCTTCTTTGAACCTTTTCTAATTCCGCTATATTTTTTTTGAGATACGGCAATCAGAACTGAACGCAGTATTCAAGGTGCAGACGCACCATGGAGCATTACAAAGGCATTATAGTATTTTCGATCTTATTCACCATCCCTTTCCTAATAATTCCTAGCATCCTGTTTGTTTTTGGCTGCCACCACACACTGAGCAGAAGATTTCATTGTATTATCTACAACAACACCTAGATATTTTTCTTGAGCGCTGACCCCCAAGTTGTACCCTAGCATCAGGTAGCTGTGATTTGGATTATTCTTTCCAATGTGCATCACCTTGCACTTGTCCACATTAAATTTCATCTGCCGTTTGGATGCCCAGTCTTCCAATTTCCTAAGGTCATTCTGCAATATTTCATAGTCCTCACATGTTTTAACAGCCTTGAATAGTTTTGTATTATCTGCAAATTTAATCACCTCGTTCTTCGTTCCAATTTCCACATCATTTATAAATATGTTAAATAGCACAGGTCCCAGTACAGATCCCTGCGACACTCCACTGTTCCACTCCACTGTTCACCCTCCTCTATTGAGAGAAATGACCATTTAACCCTAACCTCTGTTTTCTGGCCAATAGCCAATTACTAATCCACACCAGAACATTGCCTCCTATCCCATGACTCATTTTATTTTTTCAGGAGTCTCTCATGAGGAGCTTTAGCAAAAGCTTTCTGAAAATCTAGGTACACTCCATCAACCGGCTCACCTTTATCCACATGTTAATTCACGCCTTCAAAGAAATGAAGCAAATTGGTGTGGCAAGACTTCCTTTGGCTGAACCCATGCTGACTCTGTCCCATGTTTGTCTACGTGTTCTGTAATTTTATTCTTTATAATAGTTTCAACTATTTTGCCCGGCACCGGCGTCAGGCTTACCGGTCCATAATTTCCTGGATCACCCCTAGAAACTTTTTTAAAAAATCGGTGTCTCATTGGCTATTTAACAACAGGTTACATATTACTAACAGCAGATCAGCAATTTCATGCTTGAGTTCTTTGAGTACCCTTGGATGTATGCCATCTGGTCCAGGTGATTGACTGCTCTCTAAGTTGTTAATTTGGCTCAGTACATCTTCCAAGTTCACAGAGATTTCTGTCAGTTCCTCTGCATCATCACCCTTGAAAATCATTTCCAGTACAGGCACATCTTTTACATCTTCTGTAAAGACAGAAGTAAAGAATTCATTCAGTTTCTTTGCTATGGCCTTGTCCTCCCTGAGCCCCCCCTTTTGCATATATCTTTCACGTGACTCTCAGCCCTGAAGGTTGTGAGACCTCCCCCCCCCCCCCGACCCAGAAGCAGTAATGCATCGCTGCAGTAAGTGCTGTCATTGGATGCCAAAGTTGCTGATGGGGCTGCAGCGTTCCCAGAGCTTCCTGGGACAGAATTAAGACTCGTTGTTGCCAGTGGGGTGATGGTGAAAGGAGGTATACCTAGCTTGGAGCACCGTTCTGAATTTAGCTTGGTCGTACAGATGAAGCCTGAAGGTAATGCTTGCATTTGCGGTAAGAAAAAGTCTGACAAAATAACTTTAGAGGAAGTTTTGGATGCTATTGGACAGTTAGAGGATCCCTCTGCTGAATAAATTTGATAAGTTCAGTTCTGGCCAGGAGTCATTTCAATCTCAAGAGTCATGACATTGGGAATTTTTACATCATCAGGAGACTGCAGTTCAGAAGTTAGGAGATGAGTTGAAAGAAGGTCATGCATCACTTGTCAAGGATAAGCTTGTTCAATCATCAAAAATTGGAAGCATTGGAGAACTGTGAATGTCATTTAAATCTACATTGCTTTAATTTTCCTAAATCTACAGTTTTGACATGGGTGGACATATTAAAAAAAATATCTAATCCCCAGAGAATCTCTGCCAGCTATTGTAAGAGCATATTATTTAGATTGGCATGATTCCGACCAATAGGAGAGTGGACATTGATTAGATATACTGCGTTTCTGTGGGACAACCAATGTGGTTTGCATTTATTATATGCAGGTACTTTCTCTGTTTCTCGTGGGCTTACAATCAGTTTTGACCTTTTTGGATTTCTGGAAGAGTAGAATCCTGCAATAACAAGTGTTACTTTGATCGCCTCCTTTGCTTTTGAACCAGATAAAAGTTGGGTCTGGAGATTTATATTTTCATCATAAGGGTCACTCAGCTTAGGTGAAAGGTCTTTTTGGCTCTTAAGCCACAGCTCTTGGCAATCAAGAGGGAATTGTTTTCAAGAATTTCTGTGCAAATATTTGTAACAATTGAGGCTCTTAGTTCTAAAAATTTTCTAGAAGCACAGAAACCTCCTATTCCAATATTGATATATGCCTTTCTTATTTTTCTTAATCTAGTTAATAATTGTTCTCCTGCTTAACTAGCATTTCTGTGTTTCTTCCCCTGTTTAGTTTTTATTTCTTGAGTCTGGCTTTTGTTTGATATTTCTTATAATTAATTTGTTCCTTGTTATATATGCTTTAGTTTATTGCTGTTATAAGAAATATTTTTCTCTTATCAGGAAGTTCTTGAATTATAGTTGTAAAATTACAAATATAAACTTTTAAAAGAAGAGCGAGAGAGAAAAAAACTCAATTGCCTACTCTCTTGATCAATGCGCACCTACTATTACTGGGGCAGTATTTTAATGATCAGTCAGCATTAAATGTTGTACTCACTGTCTCCTTATGCTTTCTTTCTTCTTTTTTTTTATATCTTCCAGATCCTCATAGATAAATTGATGTCTACACCACATCAGCCATATTTAACAATTGATGACAGTCATTGGCCACCTTATATTGAAATGCTGCTGCGATATGGAATTGCACTGAGACATCCAGAAGATCCAAGCAAAATTCGTTTAGAAGCTTTTCATCAATAAACCAAAAAAATTCACAACTTTTATCCTTCTGAAAGTTAACTCCAGATATGTCTCTCTGATTAGCCATCCAAATTTCAACTTGGCACTTAGATAATATTTAATTTTCTCATATGTATCTATGGTAAGCAGTCTGAGTGAATACAGCCTAGAAACTTAAATCATTTTTGTTTGTATATATACATTAAAATAAGAAATCAGCTTTTCTATTAAAAATGTTTGAATCCTAGTGTTTGAAGCTTGATTTCATGTCCTACTGAGATTTTGATCCAGTTCTGGCTATATGAGTGCTCACAGAATGCATCCTATGTAGGAATACATGTACCAAATGAATGTTTAAAAAAAAAAAAAAAACAAGCTTGAAAACAGACAGTGTGAGGCAATGACTTGTTTCAGCTTCATTTGCAGATTAGAGTTTCTGTGTGTGGGATTTGGTAGAGGGAAACATAGTTTGTTTTGTAGGCTGCCAGCAGCTGTGTAGATTGGGAAAGGGGATTTCAGGGGTGGAGGGGACTGTGATTGGTGAAGTTTGTATCTTTTCATTTGTGGAGAGTGTGTGGAGAATGTGTGTGACAAATGGTGTGGGGTTCTTTCTTCCTTGCCTCGCATGTTGTTCCCCTGTCCTTCCCTAACCTGCTTTTGACCTGTTTCAGGTCATCTTCAGTGGCCTGGGCTGGCTCTTTGAGGCGTTTCATGTGGCAGGGCTCAAGCACTGTTTGATCATGCTGGTGCTTTTGCTGTTCAGCCTGGTTCCTCCACATTTGCTGATGACGGGGGGCCTATGCTTCCCTCTACCATGCTGCTCTTGTACCATTTACAAACTTAAATTCAAAAAAGTTGCAACAACACAAATTGCATAGTTTTGGACTACTGAACCAAAGATTCTTCTTTTCTTCCTTCCTTTTTGTCCACACTTGATACAACACTTCTAACAGTTATATACCATTTACCATTCTATTAATACTGGATACCCTGTCTCATGCTCCTTAATCTACCCTCTACTCCCTTTCAAGAAAAGTTTTGGTACACTCGCCATTGAATAAAGGGATTCTATTAAAGGAGTCCATTCTTTGGCACCTTAATGCTGTCAGGTTTTATGCAAAAATGTTCCAGAGTCTATTAAGAGATAACTTGGGGTGTTCACTTGTTTCCAGACTACTTTTGTGAGTAATAAGTAAGCTCTGTTTGGTGCAATGCAAGCACTACAGCGAGTGCTAGCAGTAAATTTGAGATCATACTTAACTGTCTATTCCAGATCGGTTTAGACAAGCAGGCTATGTCCCCCTGCCAGCAGATGGAGTCAGAGAAAAACTTAGAACTGACTTAACTCCCCTTATAGGGAGATAATGCTGCTTTCAGCTCCCTAGTTTTTCTCTGGCTTCAGCAGTTATGGAGGCTGTTCCCAGGAAAGCTGTAGGCTCAGATTCCCAGTGGAGCATAGGCCATTTAGAACCTGAGTTTATACTTATTTATTAAAACATTTATAATCCATCTGCAATTCTGGGTGGAGCTCAGAAGTAACATACATCATATATCCTTAGTACCTTAGCGAGTTTTAAATTATTGAAAAACTCAATAATACTGAGATGGAGAAGGAGCAGGGAGAGGGGTGCTATCTGCTGTTTTGCATTGTCACATGTATGATTATCTCCCAGTTGGTGAGAGGTTAAATGTGTGTGCCCGATGCAAAGAGCTCCTAGTTCAAGCCTTCTAATATCATTTTCAGTTACTGACAAGTCCAACTTTTGTTTCTTTTGCCATGAGGATATATAGTTGATGATAGAACCTCTGATATATGCTTTTAGGGCTTCACACAAGTCTGAAAGAGATGTATCATCAGAGTTGTTAACCCTAGAACGCATGACGTTAAAAATATACTGTACATATTAACGTCATGGGGGCCTTTTAGGCCCCCATGCACATAATGTAGAAAAACACACTTAAATAACTTTCACAAGTTTATTTCAAAATTGCTCAATAAAATATGAATAGTGGACAACATTTTAATTATAATTTTTCACAGAAAACACCAAAAAATCTTTTTTTTCCCAAATTTCACGCAAAGACATGAAAACACACAAAAATGCATAGAAATCTATAGCAAACTAGCTGCAGCTACATTTTTATTCTAACTTTCTTTTCTATTATATTAGTCTTCCAAACAATTCTGACATGTTATTTTTTCAGAAGAGTGTTCTTTGCAAACAGTTTCCTTACAAGTGGAACAATATCGCTCAGTTTTCCTCTCTATGTTTCTTGGACACATGAAACAACGCTTTCGTTTTCTTTCTCCTGGCTCTGGAGTAATCTGAAACTGTACGCCACACCGTTTCATTGCTTCTTTAGTTTTCTTTGGCAAGCATTTCAAGTCGCTTCGCTCTATCATGTGAGGTATTACAAGTTCATGACAAAGGTCCTTCAAGAATAAGCGTCTCCTGTCCTTCCTCTGTGCATGAAATTCAGGATGAGTTTCTGTATAAATAATGAATGAATTTAGGGCTGCTACATCAAGCATATTTGAAAATAGTACTACAGGCCATCGTTTTGTTTGCCTCTTACACGAATATTCTCCCACCATCTCATCCATTTTATCTACACCTCCTTTTGTTGCATTGTAATGCAGGATGATTTCTGGTTTCAATTTTTGGTTATTGCTGTCAACACTGCAATCGTGATGCATGGTACTGAGTAAAATTACAGATTTCTCCTTCTTTGCCTTGTAAGATACCAAAGTCGCTTTGTTATTGAATCCAAAGACACTCTCATAAAGTGCTCGCTGACGATTGTGTTTGAGTGCTGCTGGAATTTCTCGTCTGTTTTGCTTTATAGTACCAACAAGTGTAATAGCTTTTGCAAGCAGAAAATTGCCTAGTTCAACATTGGTGAAATAATTGTCCATGGTGATGTTTCTACCTGAATTGAATATTGGAACAGCAAGAGTTTTGACTATTTCAGACCCCAGATCCTTCTGTACTGGTGCACCAACCTCTTTGCCACAGTAGATTACGCCATTTATGCCATAATAATTTGCAGAATCACACATCCAGAAGATTTTTATACCGTACTTGGCTGGCTTGCTGGGCATGTATTGTATGAATTTGCAGCGTCCTCTGAACGGTACAAGTTGCTCATCTACAGTAACATTAGTACTAGGATTGTAAAGTTTTGTGCAATTTTTGATAAATATGGTCCAGATATAACTGATAGGGGCTAATTTGTCTGTTTCAAACCTCGCTGCACGAGTTCGCTTATCATCAAAGCGAATGATCCTTCTAATTTCCTCATATCTGCCCACTGACATTGTTGCCTTATAGTGTGGATCAGAAAGTGGGTCCAGAAATAATTCTCGTATTGGGACATCATACGATTTTTGACTCCCTGCCAGCAGGAAAAGTCCAATATATGCATAAAGTTCCTCTTTTGAGATATTTTTCCAGGACTTATTTTTTGCTGAAGCGATACGTCTTCCTTCTAGGTTTGAACATAATAGGACCTCTTCTGCAATATTGTCAGAAAAATAAGTACAGAATACATCTTTAGGGGTAAAGTAACTGGGACTTCCCACAGCTCCTTGAGCCTGTCTCACAATATTCTGTATTGGAGTACGTCCGACTAATGTAGGATTACTGTCCCAAAAAAACATTCGTTTTGGATGTTCTACTTATCACTTCTTGAGGATCCACTAGATTCACTTCTTCATCATCAGAAGAATCACTGGATGAGGATGTTTGATTAGCTGGTGGCAGATATTATTCATCAGACAAAGATAGTTCACTTTCATCATCGCTTTGAAACATAATCGCTTCAATCTCTTGGTCAGTCAGACACTTGGAGGAAGACTGTGCCATTGCTGACTAGATGTTAGAAAATGAAACAGATTTCCTCTCAACAGCTTATCTTATCACAGGTCCTTCAGCAATTAGCTCACAGTGTATACTGTCCTAAGTGTTCAGAGGACCTGAGGTGATGTCATGGCCTTATCACTCCCTCCAAAAATCATATGACATCCTCACATGTTATTATCCACACCCTGGCCCCTCCACCAGCACTACTGAGTACAAATAAAGTAACTTGAGACACAAACACTTCTGAGAACATGATAAAAACAGCGGGGGCCTAAAAGGCCCCCAATTCGTACAGATGTAGTTTTCACCAAACAAGCATTGTTACACCATAATGCCTATGAAAAAAAATTATATGAACAACTGGATATTATCAACAATGACATACTTGAGTAATACCTTGAGTTTCAAAATTCTAACTAAAGTAATTTTGCAGATAATAGCAAAAATGTAAGCATGGGGGCCTAAAAGGCCCCCAATATGCGTTCTAGGGTTAATAGGGTTATTAAGAACTTTTATATTTAAAGAGATAACATTTAACGCTGTATTTGTCATCTAGTATAAAGCCTAGCTTAAGATTTAAGCAGAGTTGGGATATCTGAAAAAGTAATTGAATACACTTATCATATAAAGACTTCATGTGATGCACAAAAAATATAAACTTCAGAACATGAATCAACATTGTTTGTGCCTACACCAGGAGGAAAAATAGCTACGTATAAACACAAAGCCTTGCATCAGGAAATTTCTAAAAAGAGAAAGGGAGAGAGATTAAGATTTTTAACCATATAATATAAAATATAGAAACAGGATAAATTTATGTCAAAAGAGTAAAATTGTCAGAATAAACTTTTGTTGACCATCGGAATTTAAATTCCACATGTTTTCTGTTGATAAAGTGGAATATTCAAATTCTACTTATTTACTGTTAATAAAGTGGAATATTCAAATTCCACATATTTACTGTTGATAAAGTGGAATTTTATGTGGTGACTATAACATAAAGCTGTATAGGGATAGCTTGAAGATAATCAGTTAAGATACCAGTGAAAGTTTATCTTGAAAACTTCAGATAGTTGGTGCGTTACCTGGGTTAGAATCCATAAAATCAATTCCTTGTTCTAAAAATGAGCACATGGTGTCCAAGTCTTCAAAGGATTTTACAGAGTTATTTATAGTAATTTTCATACTTGCTAGGGAAAAAAAACTATATTTGACTCCTGCTTTTTTTAACATGGGTCTCATGGATAGAAAGCGTTTCCAGCATTGAATAGTACGTTTGTAGAGGCTTGCTGCAATGATGATTGATTGCCCCTTAAATTTTAGGGGAGATATTTTTGCAGCTTGAAGAATCTGATATTTAGAATTAGAAGGGATGAAGGACGGTGTGCGATGAGCTCATTCCAGCTCTAAAGATGGTGTAAATTGAATACGCAGTAGTTGAGGAATCTACGTGGAGAGGAAAGATATGTCAGGGCCCTCCAATTTTTCTGGTAAGCCAAGTATCCTGAAGTTACTTTGATCAGATCTTTTGTTTAAGTCCTCGATTTCTCATTCTAATATTTGTGTGACTCGGAACAATTTTGGTAAAGCTTGCAGCTGAGCTTCATGATTGCTGATTTTGTTTTCAGTTCGTTCTGTTCGGGAGGATAAAGCGGACATTTCCAGTTTTAAGCCCACTTTGTTGTCTTTGATTTCAGTAAGATCATCTGAGATGTCTTTGAGAATATCTTTAATATTAAGAATTTCTTGCATTATTATTGTGGAGAGAGATTTTGTCTGTTCAGCTGCATTTCGATTTGTTTAAGAACGGAGGCGCCAGGTTTGCTCTTTTAACCCCTTGTCTATGTTCAGATGATATATCCTGCTTTTTTAGAGGAAGCTATAATAAGATTGAAGATCTTTTTCAAAGTAATATAGGTTGGATACGGATGATAATGAAAAATTAAGCGAGGGTTTGTAGAGCTCAGGCTCTAAGCAGCCATCTTTGTCCACGCTCGCGAGCACCCCCCCCCCCCAAGCAGATCATTCTCTTTACTCTGAATGTATGTTTTCTCTATACAGCTGACTACCACCATTAAAAGCTTTGCTGCTTTATTGAGCAGCTGGTGCTTCATCAGAAAGTTCACTTCAATGATAACTCTCTAAGCATGCTTATTCTGCACACTCTGATCAAATCTGTGTTGTGATGTCCAGAAATGGCCTTAGTTGCACATGCTGTACTTCCTGTTTTCAGGAGTGCTCAAACCACTGGTGAGTTTAATCCAGAGCCAGAAACTGACCCAGTTTGGTTTTCCTTTTTCACCAGTCCACAAATCAAATAACAAAAACATGGTCTCTTAAAGTTACAATTATTTATAATCCAACAAAGAAAGCAAACTCCTTTTAAGGTATCTGGATCTGAAGGCAGTATGTTGTCTTTTAAAAAGTTCAGCTGTGGAACGGGCACTGTAATCCTTAAACTTGACTTCAACAGAAATTGTTCTTTCCCCTGATTAGGGCTCAGGAGAGCTCTCCACACAGCTTCTCACTGTTAATTCAGCATAGCATGTTTTACATGTCCATACATCACAATCCTTCTCAGAAAACTAGTAGATTAGTTTAAATTCTTTTTCACTGACACAGCACCAAATAAGTTAGCCCCGCAGCATACTTCCCTCTCCACAGCTTTCACAAACTAAGGGCCTCCCAATGACTGCAAGTGTCTGAACTATTTCTTAAAGCTCAAAACATGTACTTACCGCACTCTCTCAGAGATTGCTCCATTGCATCTTTTTGTAGATGTTCTTCAATGAACTCAATGATTTTTTCCAGGGGAAGCTGCTTGCTCCCAAGTTCCTCTCTTCTTCCTGACTGAGCAGCATTTTCCTCAGACATTGTAGGTTGGAGCTTCTCCCAGCCTCTGACGACTCCACATATTGTTTGGTTAACTAGGAGCGCTCAGCCTCATATTGACCCTTTCCCCTTCTGATCAGCTAATGTTTGTCTGTCCTCAGCCTAACAGGGTGTTGCAAACTACTCCCTTCTAGTGTCCAGGCTTGCTTTTTTTTTTATTTTTATTTTTTTCTTGTACTCTGTTTATCTTGTTGGGCAGACTGTATGGACCATTCAGGTCTTTATCTGCTGTCATGTACTATGTATGTTACTCTATCTTTTCACACAGGATCAGGTTTACTTCTTCAAACTTTACCATCAAGTGCCACCATTCCTCACTTCCTCACACATATAACCCTCCCCCCCCCCCCAATGAAAGTGTAGATCTATAATATAATTTCTTGTCTCTGACAAACTCTTCCTGTACATATACAAAAAAACTCCACGATAGTCTCATCTAATAGACCAACCCTAAGGAGGCACAGCGACCTTAGCCTTGGCCAGCCTTTCTGCAGTCCCAGTATCCTATTGCATATCTGTATATTGGTTCCTTTTGTCAATAATCAACCTTTCATCCATGCATTGTTTGTGATGAACAAAACCATGTCCTTCCTTGTTGTACATTAACTGAGTTTGTAACTCATCTCCTTGTCTTGCAGTGCTGCTCAGCCTGAAGGCACACCCAGCCTGTCATGTTATTGCAATAATTAAAATATTGGATAAATTTGCATATATTTGGAGACCCACTGTGCAAATTTACCTCTTATAATGATCATTGTGGTAATCCTCAAAATCTGACTGGCTATAGATATGCCTCCAAGAAAGGTTTGAATAGCACTGCTCTAGGGCCCCAATGCTCAAAAGCAAACACAGGCGCCAAAGTCAATTAGTGGTGGACTAGCGCCCATGTTTGCAGGTGCACAATGATCAGAGCCAGAGAGCATGTGAAACAATGAGCTTTACCAGCTCTGATCGCAAATTGCCCGCACATGCAAAAGAGGATCTCCCACATTCCTCCCTAATGCTCAGTGGGCAATGCACCAAACAAGGGTGCTCCTCCCGCAGGAAACTCTACACCAGCTTATAGCTTGTGTTAGGGTTTGCCAAGGTGTCTGGGAGGAATGGGGAGATCCCCAAAGACATATGAGGGTCTAGTGGTCCGGTGGACCCCCTGACTCCCACATCATCCCCCAAGCATAAGGGCCTGGTGGACCTCCAGACCTTGCATCCCCCATCACATAACCTCCCCCACTGCAAATACATAAAACCCTGGTGGTCCACTAGGACCCTCGCCAGGCACGGCCTGACCTCCCCCTCCCCCCATGAAGGCTAGCCCTGGTGGTCCAGCAGTGGCACCCCCAACTCCCTCTTACCTTCAAGAAGGAGGAGGGACTAGCATGCTTTCCCTCCTTATGCAGGCGCCTCCTCACAATGGCAGCACCCTGCCCAGTGCATCCTGGGATGCGCTGGGCAGGACTTTACCATATAAAGGAGAAACTCCCAGGATGCACCGGGCAGAGCACCACCATTTTGAGGAGGTGCCCACAGGAGGATGGTAAGAAGGGGTTGGGTTGATGGGAGCACCACCACTAGACCACCAGGGCTAGCCTTGGGGGGGGGGGGGTCAGGCCTGGCAAGGGTCCTACTGGACCACCAGGGGTTTATGTATTTGTTGGGGGGGGTGAGGTTCTGGAGGTCCACTGGACCTCCAGACCCTTATGTGTTTGGGGGGGTGTGGGGCCCACTGGGACCACCAGGGCTTTAGGTTTGACTAACTACTAACCATTTCTATAGCGCTACTAGACATACGCAGTGCTGTACACTGGAGGCTTGACAGGTCTAGGCTAGAAAAGTCTGGACCTGTCAAACCTCTTCTGCAGGAGAATTGTGCCTGGGCTCTTGAGCGCATGCCCAGGCACAATCCGCCCGCTTTACTTTCTCGTGCTTAAAGCTAATAGCGTGCATATCATTTGCATACTATTAGCTTTGAGCATGAGAAAGTTATTTATGGACGCTATTGTAGTTTTAATCTCTGGCTCTGTTCAGTAGAGTGCCAGAGTTTTGAGTACCGGGCCACTAGTTGCGGAGTCACAAGCTAAGTTACTGTGTTTCTATGAGAGGGTGTGCCTCTAGGAAAGGGTTGAGAATCACTGCTCTAGAATGTATTCTTGGACCCTGCATGTTGTCCTTCAAGAGGTATTGCACTCTCTTATCCCCTTTTGATTCTTTGCATGCAGATTGTTAATGACCTGGCATTTCAGTTACTTAACTTTCCCATCTAATAAGTGTTCTTGAAGCAGCTGGGATTTTTCTTTTCCTTTATCTGCAAACTCATGGACATACGCAATTATGTTCTGGAGCTTCTTGTTTATTGGCCCTAGTATCCTAAGGGCCCACTCAGTTTTAATGTTCATGTCCAAATGATCCTGGCTTGCCACTTCTAAGATAGCCTGCATAGTCTTTGGTCGATTCTGTGACATCAGTGTAGTCTGGTGTCTTAGGGAGCCACCGTAGTTTTAGATTGTTGTGACATGAGTGATTCTCTTAACCTTCTAGTATATTTTTATTTGTTACATTTGTATCCCACATTTTCCCACCTATTTGTAGGCTCAATGTGGCTTACATAGTACCGGAAAGGTGTTTGCTGACTCCGGTGTGAACAAATACAAAGTGATGTTGTGGTAAGATAAAGTTCATGTGGCATAGCCAGATTAGGGAATCGTACAGCGGAAGAGTTGTGTTATGCCCATTCCGGACTTTAGTTTTGTTGTGTTGCAGAGGCCAGGCATTTAAGTTGGATTGGTAGGGTATTCCTTTTTAAACAGGTTAGTTTTTAGTGTTTTCCGGAAGTTTAGGTGGTCGTATGTCGTTTTCAAGGCTTTTGGTAATGCGTTCCACAGTTGTGTGCTTATGTAGGAAAAACTGGATGCGTAAGTTGATTTGTATTTAAGTTCTTTGCAGCTTGGGTAGTGCAGATTCAGATATGTTCGTGTTGATTCGGATGTGTTTCTAGTTGGTAGGTCGATCAAGTCTGTCATGTACCCGGGGCTTCACCATAGATAATTTTGTGAACCAGGGTGCAGATTTTGAAAGCAATGCGTTCTTTGATTGGGAGCTAGTGTAGTTTTTCGCAGAGTTTCCAAGATCTTCCACTTACTGCTGTAGCAAAACAACAGAATCACTTTTGTTCCTCTAGTTTGTTAGGCCAGCGGGTGGAGGAGGTCAATCTCAGTGATATTTGCATGCAATTTGCCCAGCAGGGTTATAGCAATGTTCTATTTTAAATCCATGAATTTTTCTTTCATGTCATAATATAGTATTAAAACAGGTGTGTAAAATTTATGACAGAGTTGTACCACTCCATCTCCCCCCCCACCCCCAAGGCAACACAAAATGTGAACATTTCAATAGAACTTTATATGATATGCTTAAAATATTGCTTGCCTGCAGAAAACAGAAGTTGATCTGAACACTTGCTTAAACTAGTATTCATATATAACAGTCACGTCCATGGTGCAATGGGATATTCACTATCCCCTGGTTTCTATATAGGTCGCCCAAAGTTGGGCATGGATCCCAGATGCATGTGAAAGCTAATTAGTCAATTAGGTGCTAACAATTATTGGAGTGTTAATTGGCAATAATTAGGAATTACGTGTGCATCTGTCCTATGTGTGCCTAAATTTCATAGTGTGTAACTCAAAAGGGGTTATGGCCATGGGAGGGGCATAAGCATGTCAGTGGCATTCCCAGAAATTAGGCATGATCTTATGGAATACTTGGATTTATGTGCCCACCTGCCATCAGTTGTGTGCGAGGATTTACACCAAGTTTAAGCAGGCTTAAGTCCTTGCACCCAAAGTTGAATGCGGGAATCCACACTATGCATTCTTCTATAAAGGTTGCTTAGCGCTAAATGAGCTTTATAGAATTGGCACTTATTGTGGATCTTGGCAGTGCCTAACTTTGGGTGCCATTTACTGAATCTGGCCCCATATTTCCTGTTATTGGGAAGAGATGACCAATTACCATGGGACCTTCACTCCACTCTAAGATTGCAGAAGGAGATTTAGGAAGTTCGGATGAGTGAATCCAAAAACATCAGAAGAGACTGCAGATAGCTTGCAAAACTGCAGGAGAGGCCAATGTTTACTGGTAATCTGAGATGGTCTCAAACAAACTTGGTTCAGATTGAACTGTATCTTGCATTACTTTTACTCAGCACCAAATAAGTTAGCCCTGCAGCATACTTCCCTCTCCACAGCTTCCACAAACTGAGGGCACCACTGTATTCCTGAAGTCTCAACTTCAGCACTTTCTTTCCCTATGATCTTTAAATGATGCCAATCAATTATTTTAAAATTACAGAGAACATGCTAACTTTGAGTAAAGTGGTGTGGTAGCTGTGTTAGTCCACTTTTAAAGGTAATAAATAGAAATAAATTACAACAGAGAAAAGAAAATAAGATGATACCTTTTTTATTGGACTAACTTAATATGTCTTTTGAAGGACTAATTTTGAAAGCTAATCAAAAGATGTATTAAGTTAGTCCAATAAAAAAAGGTATCATCTTATTTTCTTTTCTCTGTTTTGATTTTTTTCTATTTATTATCTATGAATTATATTGAAAAGATAAGTAGTCCTTGGAGTTGCACATTTGTTTGAGCTCTTTGGACAGATTTGATTAAAAAATTCAAAACCGTCATTTAAAGAAATAAAGCCAAACCCTTTTACTTTTGATAATTTAATATGTATAGTAGTTTTATACTGTTTTCAGTGCTTTAATTCTAATCTTAAATATAGCAGTGAGTAAAATGAATGTATAGTCAGGCCATGCGTACTTCTTTGAAATGTTTTATCTATATTTTCAGAATCAGAATTAATAGCCTTTTCAGTGTTATCTTATTTGGTGTCACCTTTAGATTTTCCCAAAACATAGTGCATATATTTTTAGCACTGCCAATTTTTGGAGAGAGAAACAAATTTTTTTTGGCATGTTGACTTTAAGCACAGCCACATTTCATGTCTGTGACATTTTGCTGTAGCATTTTTGTGTATTGATGTAAGGCATACAGAAGATGAATGGCCTCTGATACATAAATTATAAAGAACTTTGGGTGTGTCAGAAAACCAGTTTTGAGATAATGTCTTCCCAGCAGGATAATATGAAGTCTTGCTGATGATTCTCAGTTTACTGCAGTCTGTACAGAGGGACTCTTGGGTACTATAATGTCAGTGTAGCAAAGAGGACTGATCCAGACTGCAATGTGAGAAATGTAAAATCTATCAGTTTCATTGCTTTATAGCAGTGTTGCCTCCATGGGGTATCATTTAGAGACACAACATGTCTATGTATTTTAAGTAATGTAAATGGCTCATAGCACAGTGCCAAAATTGTATTTCTGTACCTTATAAACAGGGCTTTCTTTATTGTGGATTTCTGTTCAATCGGAGTCTTATATATTGCCAGTTTTCCAAAAAGGGGTTCACAGCGGTTTACAAATTGGTGAAAGCTCTACAACAGAGAGAAAACCAAAAACTAAAAAGTATAATTAATTACCAAAATACTGACCAATCAGAAAACCTAATTACTGATCAAGTAAGTAATATTCCTATGGGCATCTACATGGCTAGCGCATGCTAATTTTTAGCACGTGCTAAAAACGCTAGCGCACCTTAGTAAACAGGGCCCCTAGTCTGCAAATCAGTCTAACAGCAGTGTTCTGTAGCAACTGTAGACAATTTTGCAGTTTACTTGTAATCTGAGAATAAAACGAGTTGCAATAGTCCAATTGTGGACTGAGCTGGAGTCCTGAAAAATTCATGTTATAAAAAAAGATCTTATTGCCCTTAGTTGTCTAAGCTTAAAAAAAAACTTTTGCTAAGAGCATTTATTTGCTTATCAATATGCATGTTATTTTTGTAACCAAAAAAAGTATATGACAGATGTTAATATTGTGCAGTATAAAAATTTGTAGTAAAGATAACAATAAAAAGTCACAATAGTTTGTATCCAGACTTATAAGGAGACAACAGGACTGGTAGTTAAGCCTTTCATATCCAAGCTTCATATACTGCTTTTAACCAGGGTGTTGTCTAAGACACTGGCAAGCTTATTTTCGAAAGAGAAGGGCGCCTATCTTTCGACACAAATCGGGAGATGGGCATCTTTCTCCCAGGGTCGCCCAAATCGGCATAATCGAAAGCCAATTTTGGGCGTCCTCAACTGCTTTCTGTCGCGGGGATGACCAAAGTTCACGGGGGAGTGTCAGAAGCATAGCGAAGACTGGACTGGGGTGTGCCTAACACATGGGCGTCCTCGACCGATAATGGGAATAAAGAAGGGCGTCCCTGATGAGCACTTGGGTGACTTTACTTGGTCCATTTTTTGTTATGACCAAGCCTCAAAAAGGTGCCTGAACTGACCAGATGACCACCAGAGGGAATCGAGGATGACCTCCTCTTACTCCCCCAGTGGTCACGTACCCCCTCCTACCCTAAAAAAAAAACAAAACACTTTTTAAATATTTTTTGCCAGCCTCAAATGTCATACCCAGCTCCATGACAGCAGTATGCAGGTCCCCTGGAGCAGTTCTAGTGGGTACTGCAGTGCACTTCGGGCAGGCGGACCCAGGCCCATCCTCCCCTACCTGTTACACTTGTGGTGGTAAATGTGAGCCCTTCAGAACCCACTGTACTGACATGTAGGTGCCCCCTTCACCCCTTAGGGCTATGGTAGTGGTGTACAGTTGTGGGGGGGGGGGAGTTGGGGGGCTCAGCACACAAGGTAAGGGAGCTATGCACCTGCGAGCAATTTCTGAAGTCCACTGCAGTGCCCCCTAGGGTGCCCGATTGGTGTCCTGGCATGTGGGGGATCAATGCACTATGAATGCTGGCTCCTCCCACGACCAAATGGCTTAGATTTGGTCGTTTCTGAGTTGGGCATCCTCGGTTTCCATTATGGCAGAAAATCAGGGACGACCATCTCTAAGGTCGACCTAAATTTCGCGATTTGGGCTTTCCCGACCGTATTATCGAAACGAAAGATGGACGCCCATCTTGTTTTGATAATGCGGGTTTCCTCGCCCCTTCGCTGGACGTCCTACGAGGACATCCTCAGGAAAACTTGGGCGCCCCTTTCGATTATGCCCCTCCACGCCATATTTTGAAAACTGTGATCTTCTAGACTGGGCTTTGAGTCACAGAGGATAGAGTGGCTTTTTTTAAGGTCAGGCCTCCTTATCATTCCCACTAGAGCTGAAGAGAAGGGGGGATGGGGGGTGAAGGATTCCACCTTTGATGTTTACTGCATTCCCTTGAGATTAAAAGGTTGGTAAATCAGTCCCTTGCTGCTTGCTCTGTTCAACAGCATATTAACATATGACCAGCAGCCGTAGCCCACAAGCTTACTGATAGCAGCATACCAGCCTCCTAATAGCTGTGCTTGAGCCGATTGAGGAACCTCATCCTGTGATTACCACTGACCCCCCTGGATCTGAGGCAATGGCCTCTGTTTCACCTACAATCATAGCCCATCTCCCCACCACTCTCATGAGTGCATGTCATTCTCCCTCGTGAGTATTCACTATAAAGCCAGACAGGCAATGGAGTACTCCTGGGCTGGCTTGAGAAACATTGACCTGGTAAACCTAAGTTATAAATGTTCACCTCCATCCTCAAACCCACAACACCCTTCAATATTCTTAATACCACCACAAAAAAAACCAACTACAGCAACCTACAAGCAAAATTCTCCAAAAGAGCCAAGGCCAAAGCAAGGTAGCTGATTACTTGAAGGCTGTGTAATGGTCAGTGCTCTTAGGTACTGCCCCTCAGCAGCTGTCTGTAATTTTCTAAAGATGCATCACAAGCAGCAGATGCAGTTCAGACAGCTTCTTTAACGGACTTCTGGTTGAGCCTCCGTGCTGAGTGGACGCTTATAAAATTGCTCTTTATTCCCCCTGTTATATTCCCTTGGCTTTTGGCACCACTGAAGGAGCTGTAAAAAGGTTTGGAAGTCTAAGATACTCTCTTGGGAGCTATTATAATGCTGCGGGTGCTTAAAACAAAGAGCACACCAACTATTTGAGAACTATTGTTCTTCAAGAATTGAGATTGGTTAAGGTGGAGATTCTGACATGATGGTGACCAAGTTACAATTAAAGTTGGATTCTCTTACAGAAAAAATAGAACAACTAGAAAGCCATATGCACATAGTGGAGATGGGCCAGGAGAAGGACATAGAGCAAGTCATGGCGTGTCATAAATAGCTAGAGCTGATGATGTCTAAGCTTGATGACTTGGAAAATCAGAATAGACGGTCAAACCTTAGAATTGATGGCATACATGAAAGAATGGAAGGCTCTCAGCCCGGCAGTTCATCTATAAAGTACTGAGCGCATGCTTTCCAGAATCACTAGCAACTCTGACATGAGATTGAGAGGGCCCACTGTGAACTGCACCAGCAGCTTGATTCCCAACCTTCCATTGTGGGCATTTATTGTACAGCTCCTTCGTTTCACTGAAGTGGATTATGTTTTAAAAATGGCCAGACAGCTCAGAACCTGTAAATATGAAAACTGGAATATTCAGATTTTTCCCAATTTGAGCATAGAAACTATGCGGAAACGGAAAGACCTGTGGGAGTATAAGCAAGTGCTGGTGGCATGCAGAATTCAGGCTGCTGTATGGCACACTGCCAAACTGGTAATATTTCAAGAAGGGAAATGCTGATTCTTTCAATTGATCCAGAATTTGAAAGTTTTATTAAGTTGCTGGATTATATAAAAACTCAAAGCAAGGAACCAATTTGGACATCAACTGCATCAATTCCAGTGAGATTTTAAAAAGTGCAGCTATACTATACTATATTAGCGGTTTTAAGAGGTAAGCAAAAGGCTCCGACCCAATTGCACTCTGTAAAGCATCGAGCAGCTAAAGCCAAATTTTCAATTTTGAAAGCTCCCCTCAAGCAGACTGGGGGGAAAATCCTGCTCTTCTCTCCTCAGATAGAGTTTCTCAGATGAATGACACAATGGAGGAAGAGGAGAATGGATCACAAGTATTTCCTGCTGGAACAGGTTCAGACCCTGAAGAGAGAGAGGGAGGAGATGGTAACACTTCAGGTTCCCAACTCAAACCGGTGGATGTAATACATTGGGCATCAATGATTTGAGAATGATATTGTGATACTCTCAAGTCTGGTGGTGCCGCCATATAGTGATATTGTGACATATTGGAGGCTTTGGCCATTCAAGTTACTTATTGACTGAATTGGGATAGTGGTTGAAGGGGCCAGGTAGGAGGTAAGAGAGGTTGTGTTCAAGGATGGAGAGAAAGTTGGGGAGAAGGGACAGGTGGGGGGTGGGGTAGGATAGGGGAGCAGTGAAGGCCCAGAAGGAAGTTCTTATGTTGCGGGGAAGGCCCAGGAGGCAGTTCTTATGTTGGGGACAGATGAAGTGCAGGGTAGATAAAATATGTGATAATGGAAGGTGCTGGGTTTATTTTGAAACTATTATCTAAGATCAAAGGTGAATGCTTATATAAGTTGGCAACCTGGAATGTGGGAAGGTTAACTCATCCGATTACGGATACTGAAGAGTTTCCTTGAAAAGCAGTTGGATATCGCTCTACTACAAGAATTTAAATTGGATCCAGGGGAAATGCAAAAATTAAGTCAGGAATTGAAATAGAATATACTACTCAGGCAGCTCCCAAGCAAGGGGAGTTGCCATACTGATAAATAGAAATATTCCATTAGTAGAATATGATACTGGGAAGGATATTATGGGAAGATATGTTTGGTTAGTGGGCAGTAATGATCTGTGGGAATTTATGATAATTAATGTTTATGCTCCAACGGATAACAAGAGTTCTTTCTTTTCTGACTTGTTAAAAATTATTAAACAGAAAAGGAGAGGGGATGCTATTATTGTGGGGGGCATATGAATGTGACTCTGGGGATAGTAGACAGATGAAAAAAAGAAGGGATAGAGATGAGGTTAGGGAGGGGAATCATTTAAAAAGAGGCCTTCATTTATGTGCTTTGGAGGATGCTTGGAGAGTTTACAATCTGCTAGAGAAGCAATTCACATATTACTCAGGCAGATACGCCTCCCATTCTAGGATCAATTTCTTCTTTCTAGATAAAAAAAAAAAATCTGTAGGCCTATGGCCTAACGTATGTATCCATCCAATTAAAGATCTTTGATCATGTTATGCTTATGGGAGAGGTGGGGGGAAGGAAAGGGAAGGAAAAAAAACACCTTTAATTCACATCAAAACAAAGATGCTGGTTTATGGCAGAATCTTGTCTATGCTAAGCGCTGGAAAAGTTTTGGTTGCTTGACTGAGTGAGCTGCGACATTATATTCTTGATAATTCTCAAGAGGCCAGTTGTAGTAGATTTGACCCCTAACACAGGCAGTTTATGCCGAAACACAGCCCATGTTGGGTTCATCAATAAAGGACTCTTCACTAACCCATATTTGACGGCTCTTGGTGCTTTCTTATTCTCCTTTGTGTTGTGTACTTTGACCCTTTCCTCTATCATCCATCTATGTATTTCCACCACATTCTAACTTCATCTTGAAAGGGATGTGTCTCAAGATATTTCTGTTCAAAATGTGCCACATAGAGATTAGCTATATCTGGAGCCATAGTGGTCCCATCGCTTTGCCTTTGATTTGCTGAGAGAACTCTCCTTGGAAACAAAAATAATTCTTCTTAAGGGCAATGCCTGCTAATTCTATCAAAAAGAAGATAGGAACTCTTAGATTGATGGTTGCCAAGAGGTTCTTGGATAACAATTCATGCATCATCCTGGAGTATGTTAGTATATAGTGATTCCACATCAAAGGACACAAGAAGGTCAGAGAAATTGCAGGTTGAAAATGGAGAGAATATGTATATGTAATAGCAAAAAAAGGGACTCCTTTTAAGTCTAGGAAATCTTGGAGGCAAAAGGATGCCAAAGTGATGTCAAAATATGCATCTATAAAGGTTCAAATGTATGTTTCTGGATGTCATTGTAATTTCAAAGAAGAGACTTTTGTCAAGTTATAACGTCTAATTTTCAACAGTATAAATTTTCTTGATTCTGAACAACCTATTGTCTGCAGATTACCGGACTGTAATTTAATCCTCTTGGGCATAGAAACATTTTCTTTCCCCATGACTGAAAAACCTACTAGCAGCGTAGTGAATTTTCTGGTACTCAGCAGTTCTTGATCGTGTGCCCTTTTATCCACTGAGAAGTCACAGAAGGAGTTACATTTTTTAAGGTGTGGCTTTGTTTTGTTAAAAATAGTGTGTTAACCAAATTTTAAAGTTATACTTTGTATTTTAGTCATCCTGTTCCCATAGGCTGCCAGGTCTAAGAGCCAGAGTTCTGCAGAGATTCACATGATGTGGCTCGGGGGGGGGGGAGGGTAGTCATAAGAATGGTCAAGCCCAGTACCCTGTTTTCAACAGGAGTCAATCCAGTTTGCAAGTACCCATATAGTAGTAATGTTCCATACTGTGATGTGGTAAGGGTGTATATCTATCTATTATATATATATAGTGGTTGGGGAATTGCATTAACCTGGACTGTATAATTTTTAAGGAAATGTGCTCAGAACATAAGGGCTAGATGGCTAGATTGTTTTTTTCATGTACAAATAAAGTTTATTTACTTATTTACAATACAGGTAATGCAATGATTTTAGAAGGCAATTTAGAGATTTTACACAAGGGAAATGTGCCAGAACACTAATATTGTTAGCAAGGCAGAATTACTAACTATGCTGGATTAATAGTAACTCTATTTGATCGAGCTCAGATGTATTCTTTCTGCTGCTGGCTGGAGTGGTGAAGGAGGTCTTTTTCTCTGTAGCTGGATGGTGGATCCTTTGTTGGGTAAAGAAGTCTTTTGATTGCAGAGTTGTAGCAGGGTCCAGAGCAAAAAAGGAAGAAGAGCCAAGCCCAGAGACTGTGTTCCAGTTTTTATAATAATTCCTGTTGGGCCATAAGGGTTTACCATGTGGGATGTATTAAACCAATCAAAACTCAGGGATAACTGAAACTGATTCTCTCTGGTTTTTGAGATGGAGACTTGGAAATGTTGTTTTAGCTGGTCACATATTTCCTGGCTGACCAATTACTGGGCAATAGTACACATCCCAGAAGGGTACTTCATAGGATTAGATGGGTCATTGTTTGGGAGTTTTAGGTAGATGGTCTGTCTTTTGATATCCAGTCTCTTTGATAGCTCTTTGATCTATTATTCCAGGCTATCAGTGGTCTTCAGGGAGAGTGTGGAGCCAGGTCTGTTTTCTGATTCTGAGCTACATTCAAAGTTTTTGTTGTAAAACATTCTGATATATATATATATAGAAATTCATCATATCATGCTACAATACTACCAATCCCAGGGCAAGCAGTGGCTTCCCCATGTCTATCTCAACAGCAGACTATAGACTTTTCCTCCAGGAACTTGTCCAAAACATTTTAAACCCAGATACACCAACTGCTGTTACCACATCCTCTGGCAACGAGTTCCAGAGCTTAACTATTCATTGAGTAAAAAAATATTTTGTCCTGTTTGTTTTAAAAGTATATCCATGTAATTTCATTGAGTGTCCCTTGGCCTTTGTACTTTTTGAAAGAGTAAAAAAATCGATTCACTTTTACCCATTCTACACCACCGAGAGTTTTGTAGACCTCAATCATCTCTTTTCCAAGTCTCCTTATTAATCAGCCAGCTGCACCTTTGTTCCTCTTTATTGATGTCACTGCCTGGGTCCATGTTCTTTATTTTTCCTTCTTCTACTCTCCACCTTATGCGATGCCTTTCTTAGATTGTATGTGTTGTTCTGCATTGTTCTGTTTGTCCATTAGAAAATTTCAGAAATGCATGTGGTGAAGAAAGTATAAGTGCAAGATTTCAATACTTAATACAAAAGAGATGACTTCCTGGAGAAAAGGGAAGTTTCTTCATAAGAGTACAAACTTGAAATTCTAACATTGTATACACTACTAAGAAAATAAATTTGATGGACAAGCTCAGGTAATAAATACAAACATTATTGAATTTACTTTTTAGTTGTGGCTGGCATTTTCACATTTTAAAATATAATTGCAGGCCAATTTTTTAAAAAGCAGTATTCAAAGTGCTAGTCATCATATTCCATATTGCTGTCTTTTTTTTTCTTGTGTGTAAGCACTAAAGCCATTTAGGCATGAAATAAAAGACTTGAAAGTTCATAAACAAGTATTGGTATTTATCTGAAAATAGCTGCTATAAAACTTGAAAGAATGTATCTCAACAAGGAACTGCCAAAATTCTTCCCCTGCTCTTGGGCCAAGGTTTGCAGTATGATGCTGTCTCAAAGGGTTGTAACATTTCTTCATCGAAAGTTGTTCAGCAGTGAGTCTCTGAAATGCAGACAGTAGATCTCACTTTATTAAAACAGTGTTTTCAACTTTTCCACTGTAGTTACATGACCATGATTTTGGTGTAGAGGGGAGAGCAGCTTTTCTCTTTTAGGCCGTGTCCTCCATTGTTCAATGATGAGAGACAATTTAGAAGCTGCTCCAGTTCCAGTGTTTATCTTGAGGATCAGGGTTATATCAGTGAGATGAAAGAACATAAGAATAGCCATACTGGGTCAGACCAATGGCCCATCTAGCCCAGTATCCTGCTTCCAACAGTGTCCAATCTAGGTCACAAGTACCTGGCAGAAACCCAATTAGTACCACCATTCCATGCTACCAATCCCAGGGCAAGCAATGGCTTTCCCCATTTCCATCTCAATAACAGACTATGGACTTTGCCTCCAGGAGCTTGTCCAAACCTTTTTTAAACCTAGATAAGCTAACTGCTGTTACCACATCCTCTGGTTGCATGTTCCAGAGCTTAACTATTCTTTGCGTGAAAAATATTTCCTCCTATTTGTTTTAAAAGTATTTCCATGTAATTTCATTAAGTGTCCCCTGGTCTTTCTACATTTTAAAAGAGTGAAAAATTGATTAACTTTTGCCCATTCTACTCTACTTAGGATTTTGTAGACCTCAGTCTTACCCACCCTCAGCTATTTCTTTTCCAAGCTGAAGAGGCCTAATCTCTTTAGCCTTTCCTCATATGGGAGGAGTTTCATTCCCTTTATCATTTTGGTCTTTGAACCTGTTTCTAATTCCACTATATCTTTTTTGAGATAATGGTGACCAGAATTAACGCAGTACTCAAGGTGGAGTTGCATCATGAAGTGAAACAGAAGCAATATAAGATTCTTGGTCTATTTTGCAGCCCTTTGCTAATAATTCCTAGCATCCTGTTTGCTTTTTTTTGGCTGCCGCCACACACTAAGCAGAAGATTTCAGCATATTCCCCCAGATCCTATATAGCGCACCTAGAGATCCATTCTGAAATCCAAGCGGATTCTGAAAAAATGCGTGTAACGTAAGAAGCTAATGGGTGCTGATAACAGCACTTAACAAGCAATGAGCACTAATTGGCATTAATTAGAACTTACACACACAACTCGCTAACCATATTCTGTAATGAAGTGCACTGAACTAACATGCGCAGGTAAAAAGGGTTGTGGTTATGGGCAGGGAAATGGTCACTTTATGGGCATTCTGAAATTTACGCGCATATTTATTTCTTTATTATGGTTTATTTACCGCCTTTTTGAAGGAATTCACTCAAGGCAGTGTACAGTTATAGAATATGGCCCAGTGTGCGTAAATCTATGCACCAGGATTTACACCACATTTTTGTTAGTGTAAATGGATGTGCATAGTTTTAGGTGCTGAGATATCAACTAAGTGTATAGAATACTCTTAGATGGCACTGATTTCAGCGATGATTTTGTAGGCGCCATATATAAAATCTTCCCCATTGTCTACAATGACACCTAGATCTTTTTCTTGAGTGCTGATTCCCAATGTGGACCCTAGCATCAGGTAACTATGATTCGGATTATTCTTCTCAATGTGCATCACTTTGCAATTGTCCACGTTGAATTTCATCTGCCATTTGGATGCCCAGTACTTCAGCTTCCTAAGGTATTCCTGTAATTTTTCACAGTCCACATGTATTTTGACAACTTTGAATAGTTTTGTGTCATCTGCAAATTTAATCATCTCACTTGTGATTTCCAGATCATTTATAAATATGTTAAATAGCACCAGTCCCAGTGCAGATCCCTGCAGCACTCCAATACTCACCCTCCTCGATTGAGAGAAATGGCCCATTTAACTTGATCCTCTGTTTTCTGTCCAATTACCAATTCCTAATCCACAGAAGGACATTGCCTCCTATCCCATGACTTTTAATTTTCTCGGGAGTCTCTCATGAGGAACTTTGTCAAAAGCTTTGTTGGGTGTATTCTGTAACAGTGCACACAAATTCTTAGAACACACCCATGATCCCCATGCCCAAGCCCCCTTTTCAGATCCACACATAAGAACTTACGCGCTCATCTTTATAGAATAGGGCCTAACAAGATGCGCGTGTAAATTTTAATTGTTGCCAATTAGTGTCAATAATTATTAGTACCCAATTAGTGCTAATTAGTTAATTATTCAAATAAATTGCACATGGAAATTAGGCACATGTGCAAATTTGAGCACCATATATAAGTCCAGGGGGAAAAGTATCAAAGTATGACCAGAGAGATTTTTATTGCCCAACCATCTGCGGCTTTAAATTAAGGGCAGTGATGTCTGGCAATTAGTCTGTAAATCCATTGAGTATTTTGATTGGGGGGACTATCATATGTCTTTTTTTTTTTAAACATCAGGATTATTCTTCCATCATAAAGCCACAATATTGCAGGGTCAGTAATGTTCTAATGCATGTACTAAAAAAAAAAAATCGTTACTCCTGATACAGTAATCTCTTGGCATGCAAATTACTGCAGGATCAAAAAGTATGCACTAACAGAAAAAAAAAAACCAGCACACACACTGCTATAGTCATCTGCATCAGGTGTTTATCTCCCTTCCTCAACACATGAGCAATCTAAAAATCTCTGGTGGCCCTGTGAGCCTTGGGATTCCCAATACCCCTTGCCCTCATCCACAAGGCTGCTGGTCCAGGGAGATGTCCTGCTCGCTTGCTGCCTGACCCTAAGTGGCTTTAAATTAAGGGCAGTAATATCTGATAATTAGGAGGCAATCTCTTATTTGGAAGACTGTCCCTGGCTATACATCCTGATGCACTGCTAGGGGATATGCACCACTCTTTTCAAGATGGCAGCAGAAGACAATGTTGCTGGATGCTATCCCAGACTAGGTAAATTATTATTGGACCAGGATGGGGGGGGGGGGGGGGGGGGGGAGCCACAGCACAGAGGGAGGCTGGTTGAGGTCTGCCCTGTATCAGGTGCCCTAAGCCACATAACCTCAGGAGTGAGGTGGCTACACATCTACTTAGGCCATAAGGTGTCTGTGACTTCATCTGCTGATCCTATGTAGGCTCTTTACTTTAACCCCTGAGTTTAAGTAAAATAGATTAGTGTGTGTGTGTGTGTGTTTTTTAAAGATTGAAAGTAATTCCCAATTTGGTGGTTTGTATATGATTTGCGTGCAACCTGTGCTACCCTTTAACACAATTGCTTTACTTTAGATTCTTCCATGCTAAGACATTTATGTTTATAGCACATTTAAAAAGTTCACACTGGCCTTGAGGAACCCAGTGTAGACAATCTTTGTTGAGTATTGTGTTCATTTCTGGTCGCCGTATGTAAAAAAAGATATAGAGGAATTAGAAAAGGTTTAAAGAAGAGTGACCAAAATGATAAAGGGGATGGAACTCTGATAGGAGGAAAGGCTAAAGAGGTTAGGGCTTTTCAGCTTTGAAAAGAAATGGCTTAGGGGGGAAATGATTGAGGTTTACAAAATCCTGAGTGGTTTAGAATGGGTAAAAGCGAATCGATTTTTCACTCTTTCAAAAATACAAAGACCAGAGGACACTCGATGAAATTACATGGAAATACTTTTAAAGCAAATAGGAGAAATATTTTTTCATTCAAAGAATAGTTAAGTTCTGGAACACTTTGCCGTAGGATGTGGCAACAGCGGTTAGTGTATCTAGGTTTAAAAAAGGTTTGGATAATTTCCTGGAGGAAAAGTCCATAATCTCTTATTGAGATGGACATGGGTAAGTCACTGCCTGCTCCAGGATAGGTAGTATGGAATGTTGCTACTTTTGGGGTTTCTACCAGGTTCTTGTGATCTGGATCGGCCACTGCTGGAAGCAGGATACTGGGCTAGATGGATCATTGGTCTGACCCAGTATGGTTATTTTTTTGTTCTTATAATGTGGATTTACTTTTAAAATATTTTTCAGTGGAGTTGTTTTTCTGATCAATTGTTGGGCCCTTTTACTAAGCCGCGTAGGCGCATATGTGCATCCTAGGTGCGTACGTGCATCCTTCAAACGTCAATTTGAAGTTACCACCTGGCTACCATGTGGCCCGGGAGATAATTTCGTTTTTTACGCGTGTCTGCTACGCACGCCGGAAAATAATTTTTATTTTCCTGCGCACAGCGGAAACCAGGTGGTAATCATCATTCTACATGCATAGACGATTACCACATGGTTATTCGTGAGACCTTACTGCTAAGTCAATGGGTGCTGTAAGATCTCAGACCCAAAATGGATGCACACCAATTTTTATTTTGCTGAACGTCCATTTTTGGCAAAAATTTAAAAAAAGACCTTTTTTACAGGCACACTAAAAAATGGATGTGCGCACGCCCAAAACATGCGCCTAGACTAGCACAGCCCATTTTCAGCGCACCTTAGTAAAAGGACCCCTGTGTGATTTGTGCTCCATTTTGATATTTGGACTTGGTGGAACCTAAAAAATTCTGAAATCTTTTTTTCTCCACTCTCTGGAACTGGCTTAGGGGGTCTTTCACTAAGCCATGGTAGCATGTTTGGCTCGCGATAGAAATCAGCTGGCTGTAAACACCGAGACACCCATTAAGAGACTTACAAAAGGAATCCTCCTTAATGACTTGACTCCAATCTACACCAGAACCAACTTATACTGATCCCTTTAATTCGATTATTTTTAATCATATTATCATCATTGATTATTATATCTTAACCTGCTCTCAATTATATGTTATGTATTATCATTCTACTGTCCCTACTTACCTGAATTCTTACACATTAATCTGTAACATTATGCCGAACCTCTTACTCTGTTAAAAGTGATGCCTTTGCAACATAATGTAAGCCACATTGAGCCTGCAAATAGGTGGGAAAATGTGGGGTACAAATGCAGTAAATAAATATTCTTATGTGCAGTTCAGCATTTACTGCCATCTGAATTCTACTATAAGCTAAAATGCTATTGTGGTTTAGTAAAAGACCCCCTTAGTGATATATTGATTGGTCTTGCATACCTTTTATAGAAACATTTTTTTCCTGATTTTCTGATATTGGTGTTTCACACTCATATAGACATTTGTAGGACAATATAGACATTGAGGAACATAGTTATCAATGTGGGATACCATTAAGTTGTGTTATTTTGCTACTAATTCATGCTATTTTAGCACAGATCTCATTTTATGCCAATAACTGGGTTAACAATAAAATAGCACATCTTTAAGGTAGCTCATATTGATAACTCCCCCCCCCCCACCCCCGAGTATTAATGCTGTAATGAAGACAAAATGAGAATGAAGAGGTAGATGCTTCAAATCTGCTTTCATGAATTATTTGTGTTACAGAGTAAAATGATTATTGGTGCTCACTGGAGAAATGTGGAAACTCTGAGAATTGGAGAATGGTGGAGTAAAATTTAAAGTATAATGGAAACGGGATGACATGTTGCAATAGCAAAAGGCAAGGGGAAGGTCTTTTCAAAGTTATGTGATCCTGTCTTGAAATATAGGATTGTAAAAGTTCACGCATAAGTCACATCTAATAGGATCCACGCACAAGGCACTCATGACTGTTTTCATATTTATATGATCTAGTTTTCTACCCCAGCAAAATAGTTTTTTTTAAAGTACTACACAGGTTTACATGCAGTGCTAAATTGCTGGTTATGAATAATGATTGCTGTGGACTAACTGATAGGATGGATATTTTATGCTTTGGCAGGGATATAACCAGTGGTGTGCTCTCCCTGGTCCACCTCTGTGCCCCGCCCCCAAATTGCAGAGCTGGCTATACCCAGGGAGAGAGCCGGGGGTGGGGCATGCATTACTGGCTCCAGGAATTTTTTTCTTTAATGCTCCCAGGTTCCAATCTAATTCATGTTTAATATGGGATAAAATTCCATAAATAAGTAAATAAATACATAGAAACTCTGAACGTTGAGAACCTGATTCCCATAACATGATGTCTGTTTTAGAAGCCCATTACCAGGAGAAAAAAAAAAAAACCTCTGCACCAATAACAGGGTTAAATGTCATAAATAAGTAAATAGAAACTCTGAATGTTGAGCACCTGATCCTTATAATATGACATCTGTTTTAATGGCCATTTACCAGGAGAAAAAAGATCTCTGCACAAATATAATACATGCTAGGGTGTCCCTATAACCAGCCTCTCTAAATGACACACTGATTATGATTTATAACAAATTTCTACTCTATGAAAAGTTATTCCATTACTATACTTCTCTGACCTCTGTGTACATCTGTATGCTGCCAAAGCTGGCATGTTTGAAAATATAAGAGATTGAATTAAAATGCTACCAACAATAAAGAACGACAACATGGATGCAGCACCTGATTCTTATAACATAATATCTGTTTTAGTGGCCCTTTACCAAGAGAAAAAAAATCTCTGCACAAATATAACACATGCAAGAGGGTGTCCCTATAAACAGCCCCTCCAAATGATACACCGAGTACGATTTATAACAAATTAATACTACCTCTATGTACATCCGTATGCTGCACAAGCTGGCATGATTTTGTTTTGTGTTTAACGGCAAAGACAGCTGTGTGGGAAGGGGAAACACTAACCTAATTAGCTTCAACTTTTTTTTTTTTTACTTCATGCTGTCTCCTCATTCAAACCCAGCATCATCTCCCTCCCGCTCCTCTGCGAGAATAAAATAGCTTTCACTGAGTATAATAGGAATACTGTGGCAAATGATCTTCTGTAAATATGCCACCCTGACACATCAGGTTGGCACATTTACAGTAAATATATTAGGTTTGAAGTTTCTGAGAGGTGAGTTAAAGTGGTAAACCTTTGGGCACATGCATGGATGATACGTGAGGCATTAATGTGGTGTGTATATGTAGTTTCTTCTTTAGCACTGAATAGTTTTGTTTAGCTATGCTATGTATCTTCTGAATATCCCTTTTTACAACAGTTTCTGGTGCTTTTTGCCTTCCAGAGCCTATCAGGTGTGAATCAAAGTCATAAGCACGTTAACTATAGGAGAAGAATTCTTAGTTATATTCCTTTCCTGTTGAGTTTGAATTATTTGAATAAAGACAGGTCAGCCTACTGGAGCCATTATGGGGGCAACTTTATAACACAGTGTCACTGTTTATGTGCCAAAATTAAGTGGGTTGTGCACCTCTTCTCTAATAGCCATTACAGAATACTAGCATAAGTTGGTATCACCATGCCTCATTTAGGCACTAACATTTATGCCAGGACTTTGGCTGGAGTAAAGGTTAGGGCCTTGTTGCTTTGTAGCTTTTACTATATGAGACGTGGGGTAAGGAATAATATATTGTAGAGGAATATATTCGAGTTATTCCCCAAGTTTTCCACGTCATCACTGTGACCCCTGACGCAGGTGCTAGTCACCGAAACACGGCCCGTGTCGGTTTTTTTTGTCAAGGCTCATTCATTAAAGAACTGTGTTCCATTTTTAAAGGCCTGTGGTGCTGTTTTTTTGTTAGGGCCTAAATATGACCATTTCCATGTGTAATTTGCACAATTCTGTAAGTTAACCGCCAGAGTCTGTATAGGTCACCCAAACCTGAGCACATATATTTGGGTGTGAATCACAGATCCACGTATAAACCAATTAGTTAAGTGTTAACAATCAATAATTGGTGTTAATTGGCAGTCATTAGGAGTTATGCACAGATCTGCCCTACACCCTATTCTATAAGCTGTGCCTAAATTTATTTGGTACATAACCTCAAAGGGGGCATGGCCATGAGAGTGGCATGGGCGGGTCAGGGGCATTCTTAGGATTTAGGTCATTTACACACCTAACTGCCCTTGGTTGGACACCAGCATTTACATCAGCTTTTCGCAGGCATAAATGTTCACTCCCAAAGTTAGATAAAAGATGTGTGTTTAGCTGTGCTGAGCACCCTTTGCAGGATATTAGCTTAGTGCAGATCATTCTAGAACCTAATTTTGGGCCCCATTTACTGAATTCCCCCCTTAGAACTAGATTCTATATACGGTGCCTGAAAAATGGGCGCTGAAAATATTTCCACCTAGGTGTATTCTGTAAACCGTGCCTAGATTTATAGAATACGCCTAGCAGCCATGCCTGCGCCTAACTCTAGGCACATCCATTTATGCCAAGTAAACCTTGGTGTAAATACCGGCACCTAGGTTAGGCACAGAGCAGGTGTATTCTATAACCGTGTGCGTAGATTTTCAGAATTCCCATGGTCTGACCATTCCATGTCCATGCCCGCTTTTTGGCAGTGTGCATTAGAATTTATGTGCACCACTTTAAAGAATAAGCTTAGCAAGATGTGCATGAAAAAATTCTAATTAATGCCAATTAGTATCAATAATTGCCTGTTAAGTGGCAATTACCAGCACTGACTGGCTTGTTAAGTAATTAAATTGCGCACACAAATTCAGAATAGGACCAGATTTGCACATGCAATTTCAGTCACGCTATATAAAATCCAGGGGTAAGTGTGTAAATGTTGGCTCTGCCCATTCCCATCCACTGTGAATGCCCCATTGCATTTACACCCTAAACCATTTGAGCACATAAATACAGGATATCTGTTAGGCACACTAGTGTCGTTGATATGCGTCAGTGTACACTTATGTGTGTGGATGGCAGTATTCTATAAATTAAAGCGAACAAATGGCTCTTACATTTAGAGGACCTGTTATAGAATGAGGTATAACTTTGCTTGTTCATCTATTCATGGCTTGCTGATAAAACAGCCAGATTACATACATACCTTTTGTTGAGAATTATAGCTTTAAGAACCTAAGAATAGCCATACTGGGTCAGAACAATGATCCATCTAGCCCAGAGTCCTGGTCACAAGTACCTAGCAGAAACCCAATTAGTAGAAACAATCCATGCTACCAATCCCAGGACAAGCAGTGGCTTGCCCAGGTCTATCTCAATAGCAGACTATGGACTTTTCCTCCAGGAACTTGTCCAAACCTTTTTGAAAACCAGATAATGCTAACTGCTGTTACTACATCCTCTGGTAAAGAGTTCCAGAGCTTAACTGTTCTTTGAGTGAAAAATATTTCCTCCTATTTGTTTTAAAAGTATTTCCATGTAACTTCATTGAGTGTCCCCTAGTCATTGTACTCTTTGAAAGAGTAAAATATCAATTTACTTCTACTTGTTCTACACCACTCAGGATTTTGTAGATCTCAATCATATTTCCCTTCAGTCATCTCTTTTCCAAGCTGAAGAGCCCTAGCCTCTTCAGCCTTTCCTCATATGAAAGAAGTCTATCACCTTTATCCTTTTGGTTGCTCTTCTTTGAACCTTCTCTAATTCTGCTATATCTTATTTGAGATACAGTGACCAGAACTGAACGCATGGTGAGGTCACACCATGGAACCAGTACAGAGGCATTATAATTATTCTCACTCTTATTTACCATCCCTTTCCTAATAATTCCTAGCATCCTGTTTGCTTTTTTGGCCGCTGCTGCACACTGAGCATAAGGTTTCAGTGTATTGTCTACAGCGACACCTAGATCTTTTTCTTGAGTGCTAACCCCCAAGGTGGACCCTAGCATCAGGTAACTATGATTTGGATTATTCTTCCCAATGTGCATCACTTTGCATTTGTCCACATTAAATTTCATCTGCCATTTGGATGCCCAGTCTTCTAATTTCTTAAGGTTTATACATCCATTCAGCACCTGGATTAGACCTGTTCCTTATATCTTGATTATCTGTACAAAGAACTTGCCTTTAGTTTAGCCACCCATTTATTTATTCCAACCGATTCTGTACCATACATCTTGTCCCCATCTATATATCTGCATTTGGCCTCTCAGCTATATGGTAAGCTATATTGTAGACAAACAAGAAAAGCAACACTGGGCCTTCAAGACTTTCACTTTCAAGCATACGAGAAGGCTCTTCACAGAGCTTCATTTTCGCAATTGTGGCGAACGGCGATTTTCTACACTACACGCTGGGTTCTATTACTCAAGATGTATCTCCATCTTTCTGCACAGGCATTGAATTGACTTCAAGTACATCTCACTGTGTACCCCCTTGACCCCTGAAGAAACACGGCCCATGTTGGGTCATCAATAAAGAACTTTAATTGTCCCAGTCTTGAAGGCCCAGTGTTGCTTTTCTTGTTTTCATACTTTCTGTGTATGCTGTATTACCCTCTCTATTTGTGTAAAGCTGTATTGTAGAAAAGCATTAGTATCATAGCAATGTTATTTGAATGTCCTAATTGTGTGCTTATTATATATGCCATCACTGTTATGCTTAAATCATATTATATCTCTGTTGTTTGAATTTCAGTGCTGTTAAATGTGTATATTTTTGTTCCTGTTTCATGGTAGACCTATTATTAGGTTTCAATTTGCTGTTTTCAGGTTTTCCTCTTTTTATTGTATTTATGTTTATACTTGTTCATTTTACTATTGCTATGCTGTTAACAAAATTGTAAGTTTGATATTAAACTGTGCCTACTGTACACCAGCTTGGGTGAATTCTCTTCATAAAGGCGGTTTATAAATCCCAATAAATAAATAACAAATAATAAGGTCTTGCTGCAATTTTTCACAATAGTTTTGTGTCATCTGCAAATTTAGACCTGTTTTTACAAAGGTGCGCTATAGGTGCACTAGCATTTTTAATGCGTGTCAAACGCTAACGTGCCTATAGGAATGTATTGGTGTGTGAGGCACATTAAAAACGCTAACGCACCTTAGTAAACATACCCTTTAATCACATCACTTGTTGTTCCGATTTCCAGATCATTTATAAATATGTTAAATAGCACCGGTCCCAGTACAGATCCCTGTGGCACTCCACTATTCACCACCTTCATTGAGAGAAATGGCCATTTAATCCTGCCCTCTATTTTCTGTCCAATAACCAATTCCTAATCCACAACAGAACACTGCCTCCCATTCCATGACTGCAATTTTCTCAGGATTCTCTCATGAGGAATTTTGTTTTGTCTTTATTTTGTTTAAACCTACTGCTTTTCTGCTATTTCTGTGTAGTGCAAGTTCTCTCTTGCTCTTTGTGATCACTTCATGCTGCTTCACCTCAGTGTCAAAGCACATTTGAACTGCCTTTATCATTCTTCCTCAGTACAGGACTGATGTTAATGATAAAAATCACAAAAATAAGTTTTTGATTTTCTACTGATGTAATCTCCTATAAATTGTATGGTTTTATTAAAAATAACTACATTCAAAATAAAGATAGTGTTCGATTGTATGTAATGCACACAGAAAATGTTCCATTTTATAAAGAATTTTTTGTAAGATAGAAACATAAGTAGTTTCCCAGACACTTCATCGCCCTTGAAGAAGAATGCATGGCTGGATTAATTCCTGATTACAGAGAGCAGCTTGGGTTTTCAAGTCACTTGTATAAAACTCCTAAGATTATATAGTTGATATATTCTGTAGCTGACAGTGCAGAGATCCATAACAAAGTGTTCAACCTGGTCAAAGTTCCTTGTCTGTGTCAGCGGGTCTGGTCTGTATCAGGTTTGTGAAGACACACTTTTGATAGCTTGGCAAAAATATCTTGCATAATGACGATCAGAGCAAGATTTAGGGTCTCTGAGTCTGATTTACATGAGTATGGCTGAGCAGACCTCATGTAATACAAAAACCAGGTTTCAAATGTGAACAGCAGCAGAGATAAAACCTAAGAAACTGAACTCTTGACTGTTGTCTTCAGGATGATTAACTAGAAAATAAATGTTCTCACAAGAGGGTTGCATTTCAAAAAAATCAACTATGACAGTTAACTACTGTTTTGTCTGAAATAGTTATACCAGGCTTGTTTTGTACTAAGGGAAAGGGAAATGGGACTTTTTGCAACTACATTCAAAGCGGTTTACATATATTCAGGTACTTATTTTGTACCAGGGGCAATGGAGGGTTAAGTGACTTGCCCAGAGTCACAAGGAGCTGCAGTGGGAATTGAACGCAGCTCCCCAGGATCAAAGTCCACTGCACTAACCACTAGGCTACTCCTCCACTAGCAACATTCCATGTAGAAGCCTGCCCTTGCAGATCAGCAACGCTGCTGCGCAGGCTTCTGTTTCTGTGAGTCTGACGTGCAACATTTCATATAGAATCTCAAATAATAGCAACAGAATCTCAATAGTAGCAACATTCCATGTAGAATCTCAAATAGGGAAAGGGAAATGGGACTTGATATACTGCCTTTCTGAGGTTTTTGCAGCTACATTCAAAGCGGTTTACATATATTCAGGTACTTATTTTGTACCAGGGGCAATGGAGGGTTAAGTGATTTGCCCAGAGTCACAAGGAGCTGCAGTGAGAATTGAACTTCCATTGCAGTGTGAAAGTGAGCTTGCTGTGGTCAGACCATGGCGCCTCTTCCCATTTGTGGCTCTCTATTGTGTGTTCCCCAGGATCAAAGTCCACTGCACTAACCACTAGGCTACTCCTAAGGAAGGTGTATCTGTGTGTTCTTTTATTTATTATAGTTTATCACTTATTGGGTGTTGGGCAAAGGTCTTAAACATTTGCAGTATGCTAAAAATAATCCATTTGAGTTAAATGTCTAAACTGTTCAGAATATCTAGTCCAATCCATGATTTTCAGCTCCCATCCTAATGCAGACTAGTATTTGAGGCATTACAGTAGAACACATATCAGTTAGGGATGTGCACAGAAAAAGGTTTTAATTTGAAAATTTTCTCTGATTTTCAGACTTATTTTCATTTATTTTGCACAATCATTTTTATAAATAAATTTGAACAGAACATGTTTAACATTTTAGTGTATTAGCTTAACACATTAATTTGTAGGTTAGCTTTAATAAATTGATTTAACATTCACTAAATTGTTGAAGGCATGCTAACAAACATACATCACTAATATTAGTAGCATGGATGGCATGGTCAGGGTCAGACCAAGGGTCCATCTAGCCCAGTATCCTGTTTCCAACAGTGGTCTGTCCAGTACTGGCAGAGCCCCAAAAAGGAGCGATTCTATGCTACTTATCCCCAGTGTTAAAGTGTGGCTTTTCCCAGGTCTACCTTAATAACAGTTTATGAACTTCCTTGAGGAATTTGTTCAAACCTTTTTAAACCTAGTTACATTAACTGCTTTTATCACTTGTTCCAGCAATGATTTCCAGAGCTTAACAAAAAAAGTTCTCCTCTATTTTAAATGTGCTACTCAACTTCATTAAGTGTGTCCCTTAGTCTTTGTGCTGTCCGAAAGAGTAAACAATTGATTTACATTTACCCATTCTACTCGATTCAGGATTTTATAGACCTCTATCATATCTCCCCTCACCCATCTCTTCTCCAGGCTGAAGAGCCCTAACTTCTTTAGTATTTCCTCATATGAGAATTGATCCATCTCCTTAATAATTTTGGTTGCTCTTTTCTGTACCTTTTCCAGTTCCACTGTTTCTTTTTTGATTTTCAGTGACCAGAATTGCACACAATATTCAAGGGGCATTCTCACCATGGAGCAATACAGAGGCATTATAATATTATTTGTTTTGTTCTCTATTTTTTTTGGTCGCTGTTGTAATTGAGCAGAAGATTTCAACGTATTGTCCCTAATGAAACCTTAGTCCTCCTTGGTGGTGACTCTTAATGTGGAACCTAGCCTTATGTGGCTATAATGTAGGTTATTTTTCCCCAATGTGCCTCATTTTGCACTTGTCTACATGAAATGTTGTTATTTGGATGCCCAGTCTTCCAAGGTCCTTGCATGCCATTTAACAAGTTTGAATAGTTTTGTGTCATCTGCAAATTTCATCACCTCACTATCTTGGTTTCTTCTGTGAATAGTAACATAGTAAATGTCGGCATCCAGCCTGCCCAACAAGGTGGCCAGAGTTTATCTGGCACTCTGCAAAGGCTCCACTTCTTAATCTGTCTCTCCCTGCCAATTTTGGGGCACAGATTGGAGAAGCCTGCTTTGCACTGGTCCTACTTCCCAAATATGTTGCCATTGAAGTTCACTCCAGCCTTCATCCTGATCTGTCTTTGCCATTTACAGAATCCATACTGTAGAATTCTGCCTGGTGTTGGTCTTATTTCCCAACCTCTGGAGCTGCTATCACTTCAGCTATGAGAGCATTTGTTTTAATTGACTTCTATCCTTTTGCTATAAAGGGATGATTGTCTTTTATTTATTTATTTGGATTTTGCTCACACCTTTTTCAGTAGTTACTCACAATCTAATTTTGTACCTGAGTCAATGAGGGTTAAGTGACTTACCCAAGATCATAAGGAGCAGCAGTAGGATTTGAACTGGCCACCTCTGGATGTCAAGATCAGTGCTCTAACCACCAGACCCAGCCTTAGCAATTGTGGGGCCCTGTGCACACCAATTCAGTGGGCCATGCTCACGCCCACCACCATAAGCCATAATTATCAGTTTAAAAGGAGGTTTAGAGTTCTCAGAACCCCACCTCACCCCACTTGATAGCCATCCACCATGTTTCAGTAAAGAGCGGCAGACAGCGGCAGCAATTTTCATATCCAGTCAGCTGCCAAGCCCAGAGCCTCCTTGCTGCTGCATCCCACGCCCTTGTGGAAGCAGGAAGTGACATCAAAAGGGGGTGGGATGCAGCAGCAAGGAGGATCTGGGCTCGGCAGCTGACAGGATATGAAAATCGCTGCCGCTGTCTGATGCTCTCTACTGAAATGTGGATGCACATTAAGGTACAGAGCAGGGAGGTCTTCAGAGACAGGAGGACAGACATGCCAGAGATGCAGGGCCCCTAGGAGCACGAGGCCCTGTACGACCGCCCCTGTCGCCCCTGCCTAAGACTGACCCTGCTAACCACTAGGCCTACTCCTCCACTCCTCTGTGTTTATCCCATACATTCTTGAATTCCGTACTCACAACCTCCCCCGAGGGGGCATTCTAGGCATCCACCACCCTTTCTGTGAAAACGTATTTCCTGATATTGCACCTAAAGTCTCCCACCCTTTAACATGAAATCATGACCTCTAGTTCTACCATTTCCCTGTCTCTAAAAAAAGATTAGATTGCATATTAATCCCTTTAAGTATTTAAATGTCTGTATCATATCCCCATATCCCTCCTTTCCTATAGGGTACACATTATTCAGGTCAAGTCTCTTCTCATATGTCTTTTGGCACAAGCCCAATATCATTTTTGTTGCCTTCCTCTGAACCGCCTAAAATCTTTTGATGTCCTTAGAGAGATATGGTCTCCAAAACTGAACACAATACTCATGTGGGGAAAGAGAAGATACACAAGTATCAAGGAATGCAAAGACTAAGAAATTGTGACAGAAAGACAGATACTGCAATATTTTTGGGTGCCATTGGCTTGATTCCAAAGAATTTCCACATTGGGCTTACCACCACTCTGTAAAGAGCCCCTAAATTAGCCAGAAATGTGAATAATTCTGTTATTTTTGTATTTGAATTCATTTCTAAGGGCCCTGTTTACAAAGGCACGCTAGCGTTTTTAGTGCTAAAAATTAGCACGCTCTATCCATGTAGATGCCCATAATATTCCTATGGGTGTCTACTCGGTTAGTGCGTGCTAATTTTTAGCACGCGCTAAAATCGCTAGCATGCCTTTGTAAACAAAATCAACAAAGGTATCTTTAACCTGAGGCCACTTGCTAGGAAAACAATAGAAGAGTGCACAAGTTAAAGATTCATCCAAAGAATTATCTTTCAACTGACAAGAAAAAATGTCTAATTCTGGGATACAAATGGTATCTAATACATGAGCTCAAAGAAACGCTTGTAAATTAGAGCTAGCCCTCCCCCCCCCCCTTTTCCCTTTTCTAGACGAAGTTTTAATTTTATAACCAGCTGGACAAAGTTCTTTAATAATAGGGTCATCTTCAGAAAAGGTCCAGGTTTCCGTTAAAAATAATAAGCCCGGGCTGACAATCTACTAACCAGTGTTTGATTAAAGTTGCCTTATTTCCCACAGAGCCAACATTTAAATAATAACAAGGTATTGAAATAATATCAGATGTGATCATAAGTTTGTTCTAAAATAATTTCTTGTACATTGAGCACAATGTTGTTGAAACATAGTTCTTGGAGTGATTATAACATCTATAGCAGTTCCTCAGTTCCCCAGGACCAAAGTCCACCACCCTAACCACTAGGCCACTCCTCCACTTTCTGGAGTATTGTTCAATTCCATATAAATCCAGTGTTAGCTTATTCCACAAATGCAATCAAATTCTGCACACACGATCCTCCCTCCCTCCCAAGCAACAGCTGAAGATCAGAACTAGGACATTTCTCCATGAAAGTAACCGTATAAAAACAATTCCAATCCTCATATTATCTGAGCAATAACAACACAAACCTCTCTACTACTAGGTAAACTGTGAAATACAAAACCTGAAGAATGTCCTAATTCAACAGACAAAGAGCAACTGCAAGAACCCTACCTATGAATAGGCAGCACAACAAATATTACACTGTGTCCTACAACACCAATGCACCTACTACAGGTAAAACAGAAAAAGTGGGACTACTATAATTCTCTACACAAAGACAGGCAACACACAGACACAAGAGCCAGCTCTTTGGATCCAGTGGGTGCTGAGCAATCCATTATTAAGCAAGTTCGATTCCCGGCACAGGCAGCTCCTTGTGACTCTGGGCGGGTCACTTAACCCTCCATTGCCTGCCGCATTGAGCCTGCCATGAGTGGGAAAGCGCAGGGTACAAATGTAACAAAAAAAAAATAAAAATAGCATTAGGTCATGTCTGTTCCATATAGTGAAAGAGCAGCAAAGCAAGAATCTGTGTTTAACTATAATTAGTCAATGTCCGTGAGACAGCAATACAATAAGCTGGGGGGATCTTTTACTAAGCAGCAGTAACGTAGGCTTACTGCTCGCTAATCCGGAACTACCGCTGGGCTGCCACACCAGCCTGGTGGTAGTTCCCAACCCCAGCAAACGCGCCATTTCTGGCGCTGCAAAAAATATTTTTTATTTTTGTAGCACTGGTGTTTACTCAGCGATCATTGGGCAGTGCTACATGCTGCCCAGTTACTTCCGGCTTAGCGCGGGAGCCCTTACCACCACCTCAATGGGTGGTGGTAAGTGCTCTTCCCCAAAATGGCTGCACAGCAAGTAGCTCACTTACCACATGGCTATTTCTTAAAAAAAAAAAAAAAAAAAGACAGCCTTTTAACCGCGGCGGTAAAAGGGGGCCTCAGCGTGTGTCAAAAACACATGCTAATGCCAGCGTAGGCCCCCTTTTACCGCAGCTTAGTAAAAGAGGCCCTAAGTTAGCTAATGTTATTGTTTTTCCACTGCAACCTTTGGCATATGCCCATTTAACATAAGCTGTTCAAATAATTTAAAAACATGGAGCCAGTAGATAAGAAAATGTGTCGGCTAGAAAGGTGGACATGAAGATGGGGCCCCACCCTGCTTCCTGGCTCTAGGATTGGTCAGCGGGAACTATTTGCAAAGCTTTTTGTTCTGGTTGATCAACAGGAAGGAACTAAGTGATTCCAACAGGTTGTTCAGTTTGCTGTTTGAGATTATGAATTTACCAACTTCTAAGCTGAAAACGACGTACGTCCACCTAAAATTCCAGAAATCACTAAAAACCAATCTGTTTAAAAAGGCATACCCTTGGGGGGGGGGGGGGGGGGAAGGGGGGGAGGATGGGGAGGGACACCAACCGAGTCTGTAAGAACACAGGGCTCGATTGGGAGATATATGGGGTGGCTGGGAGGGAGGTGGGGAGAAAATGTTCAAAAGTTTGATGATGGATGTTATCACTGTTTTGTAAGATTGGAAGTATTTGGGGCAACATGTTGTGTACCCCTGATTATGGTTGTGATAATGTGTGTTTATTATCAATAAAAAATGTTGAAACATAAAAAGGCATACCCTACCGATCCAACTTAAATGCCTAATATCTGCAACACAACCAAACTAAAGCATGTAATGGACATAACCAGGGGCGTATCTGGCCTCCGGTGGTAGGGGGGGCCAGAGCCAGAGGGAGGGGGCACATTTTACCCCCCCTGCTGCCACCGACCCCCCCCTCCGCCACCAACGACTCTCTCCACCCCTCTCCCGCCGCCAGCCCTCCCCCGCTGCCGTTTCTTACTTTTGCGTCCGCTTCCTCCTGCGCCTTTAAAAATATTTCTTCAGCTGGCGGGGGACCCCAACCCCCGCCAGCCAACCCGAGATGACAACTTGCAAGTTCTTCCTCCGCCGTGGCCAACATGCTGGAGTTGAGCATCTGAATCCAGTTCGGAGTCTGACGTCGTGCTGCGATGTCAGACTCCGAACTGGATTCAGACACTTTCAACTCCAGCATGTTGGCCACGGCGGAGGAAGAACCTGCAAGTTGTCATCTCGGGTTGGCTGGTGGGGGTTGGGGTCCCCCGCCAGCTGAAGAAATATTTTTAAAGGCGCAGGAGGAAGCGGACGCAAAAGTAAGAAACGGCAGCGGGGGAGGGCTGGTGGCGGGAGGGGGGCCAGGGCGAAATCTGCGGGGGCCCAGGCCCCTGTGGCCCCACGCAGATACGCCCCTGGACATAACACAACTCTTCTGTTCTCTGATTCCCTAATGTGGCTGTGCCACATGAACTTGATCTTACCACAACATCACCCTGTGTTTGTTCACACCGGAGCCTGCAAAGGCCTCTCCGGTACTATGTAAGCCACATTGAGCCTGCAACTAGGTGGGAAAATGTGGGATACAAATGTAACAAATTACGGATTAGCTCCGGAATACATGATTCCTTTAATTGATCTTCCACCAAGAAATGCCGTAAACACAGCTTGCTCCTACCTCCAATTACATTACCCATCTTGTAGGGGTGTCAAATACAAGCTTCTTTTTGCCTCGTCTTTCCACTACACCAGCCCGAAGATTTGGAATGCTTTACCCTTGTTCTTAAAATCTCAAGCTGATCACTGTCTCTTCAAGAAGTTGCTGAAAACATTCCTTTTCGAAAAATCTTACTCCATCAATAGCTCTGCTGTTTAGTCATTGTTATTGTGGTTAGCGTTACCTCAGTTTTCTTCTGTAACATCCATGCATTGTATGTTTTATAATTCATGTAAGCCATATTGTGCCTGCATTTGTGGGAAAATGTGGGGTAGAAATGAACCCAAAATAAATAAATAAATAAATAAATCTATTGGATTTATCAAGCTGATAACTTTTAACACACATCAGTATGTGCAAAATAATCCAAGCAATTCCATTTGTTTTCTATGGTATTCACAAGGCTAAACTCATGTTCACAGTCTACACTGGATACCATAAATGTTCCTCCCATGTCCATCAACTGTGTAAGACCTTTAAACTCTTTTGATGAGCAAATGCCACCATATCCTGAAAACAATCTGATTATTATTGTGTGCCCTCTGGATGGAACCCAAGCAGCCAACAGAGCAGACTGCCAATCTAAGCTGAGCAGTTGTGCTCAGCTGCTAAAATCAGACAGATGCAAGCAGTTTGGTTTCTCTGTGCTGCTTTACAACGTCTAATTAAAATCTGTCACAGTACTATATTTCTTGTGCATACTTTATTTTGCCATGTCTGTGAGGCTGACACACGAGCACAGCTTAGAAGGAACTCTGCCTGCATTTTCTTCTCACCACTTTATGCCACATGTTTTGCACCTGCTGGCACTGGCTCACTGCAGATTTTCAAAGGGAACCCCTGCAGGCTGTGAGTACAAAGTATTTGTGGACTTGCATGAGGCTGATTGGCACCATGAAATCAGATCAAAAACATTATTGCTTTTGTGTTGAGTTTTCTGTTTCTTGAAGATGTTCCAAAGCTCTGAAACAGAAACATTGTCAGCATTTATACCAGTGTAAACATTGTATCAGGCACAAGAAGACATAGAGGGGCATTTTCGATATGTCCAACTTTGAACGTTTTGCTAAAAACATCAAAAATTCAAGTGGGGAATTATAGCTATTTTCAAAACAGAAAAACGTCTTATCTTTTTTTTTTTTTAATGGCTATTTGCTAGATGTGTTCATGCTCTGTATGTTTATCTTTTTGGTGCATTTTCGGGGGGGGGGGGGGGGGAGTCCAAGTGAAAAACGTACAAAATTAAGCCATTGGGATGAAGGAGGGGCCAGTATTCTTAGTAGACTGGCCACACAGACATCCCAGGAGAACAATGGGGTGCCCTAGGGGGGCACTGCAGTGGACTTCAAATAAATGCTCACCCAAAACCCACTACCCCAACTGTACACCACTACAATAGCCCTTATGGGTGAAGGGGATACCAATGTTTGGTACAGTGGGTTTCTGGTGTGTTTTAGAGAGCTCACAGATTCCACCACAAGTGCAACAGGTAGGGGGAGGTATGGGCCTGGGTCCACCTGTTTGCAGTGCACTGTACCCACTACTACACTACTCTAGGGACCTGCATGCTGAATAATGAACCTGAGTATAACACCTGAGGCTGGTAAGAAATGGTTTGGGGGGGAGGGGGTTGGGGGGTGGGTTGGAGGGGGTTAGTGACCACAGGGGGAGTAAGAGGAGGTCATCCCTGGTTCCCTCCAGTGGTCAGCTGGTCATTCAGGGCACTTTTTGTGGCTTATTCGTTAACAAAACAGGTCTACCAAAGCATCCAACGTATAGCCCTGGATGTTTTTGTTTTGTTCCATTATGGCAGAAAAACGTCTAAGTGTTAGGAATGCCCAGATCCCGCCCTTAACACACTCCTGACATGCCCCCTTGTGATTTGAACGCATTGCTGATGGACTTCATAGAAAAGGTCTAAAAATTGGTTTTGGACATTTTTTTCTCTTTTGAAAATGAACCTCTTTGTCCACTATTGTCTATTTATTCTTATAGCTATGGTAATAACAGATAAAATGCAGATTAAATTTTTTTTACTGAGTTTTGAAAAACTATTTGCTGACATCCAGGTTAATTTATAATTGAAATTCCCAGACATAATGTTTGATGTTATCGCAGATACTTTTATTTCATTAGTCCTGGTGTATATCAGTTTTGTAATACATATCAAGAGGAGGTCACGGTTAACCATATTTCCCCTAATTCTATAAAAAGCACTACAAAAAATACACAAATTTGGGCACACACCCAATTTGTGCATGCAATTATTGGCACTAATTAGATTCAATTAACATGTATATGTGTGAATTTAGGCGCAAGTCAGAAAAGGGGGCATGGAAAGGGGAGGGCCATGGGAGGGCATAACTTTTAGTTACGCACATATCCACCACCCCCCCGGTTAATAAGCTGTGCAGCAATGCCAACACAGCCCATTCAAAGTGAATGGGCTGTGTTAGCATTGGCGCATCAGCAGCTGCTAGTGTGGCTTAGTAAATGGGGGGGGGGGGGATTATAAAATAATGGGGCTCCATGCCAATATATAGGACTGATCCTTATAAATACCCAACTCCAATCAATCCTACCAATGTCTTTTATATAACACATTAAGGGTTCTGAGTATTGGATCCATCAGATAATCATGTTTCCACCATTCAGGCTTAAGCCAGGTATTTCTTTATGGGCATGTATTCGTCATTGATCCATGTTTTTCAACATTTTAACTTTCAACTGTAATCTTCAATATTAAATCTGTATAAGCTGGAAACATTTCCATTGCTCTCTTCGTTAAATGGATATATTTCCAGCTTATACAGAGGACACGTTCCTTGACACAGTGACTTGTGCGAAACATGACTTCATGTCGGATTAAAGATGTCTCCGAGATGAATAATTACTTGTGAAAACAAGAATTCATCAAAGAAAAAGAAAAAAAGAACAGTGAAAGCTCTTTTAAGCTAAGTACATAAGATGTTATAAGATTACAGTTGAAAATTAAAATGTATTTAGCCTGAATGGTGGAGACATGATTATCTGATGGATCCAATACTCAGAACCCTTAATCTGTTATATAAAAGACATTGGTAGGCTTGATTGGAGTTGGGTATTAATAAGGATTAGTTAATGATAACCCCCTCCATTAAGGTTGAAATGATACTGATTAAATTGGACAATATATAAGACTGGGCATTTGCACCTCATTTCTGTTGGTGCAAATGGCTGTGCCTAAATGGAGGCATGATTCCTGGTCTTCAGCACTATTCTATAAACCATGCCTAACTTTAGGTGCAGTTTATAGAATACTGCTACATGCTTTTTTTTTTTTTAGGCACCATTTATAGAATTCTCCGATTACATTGAATGGAGGGTCTGTTGGAATTTATGGGCCCCTTTTACAAAGGTGCACTGAACGCTAGAGATGCCTATATATTCCTAAAGGTGTCTCTAGTGTTTAGCATGTGCTAAAAATGCTAGAATGCCTTTGTAAAAGACCCCCTATGTATGGTATCTCTTGTTTATATTTTGTATGACACTTCTCTAATAAAAAGATTTAAACAAAAAATTGTTTATATCACCTCTCATGTTTTAGAAGAACACCATAACACAGTTTGAAAAAAACACCACAAGACCCTCAAACGACCAAACTTGTTTCAAAAAACAACCACCAAGCAGCAAAACTAACCCTTTCATATTTCAGCTTAATAGTCTCCCCAAGCAAAATCAAAGCCACAGATCATTAAGTTAGAACTAGAAAAACCATGACCCTTTTACTATTAATAGTCAAGCCTCAATAGGTAAACAGCTTCCATAATAATGCAGTATTGGCTGAGAATGCCCTTGAATGCACTGCTAGTTTTGGCAAGATTTGCAGTTTGTGGATATATTTAGATCATAGGCAACATACAAAGCATTACAATAATCATTGATAGTGATAATGCTAACTACAAAAGGGGCATCAGTAATTGTAATATCTGCTGGTCCAAATATGACTTCAGCTTTCACCAGCCTAAATTTTACTTATGCCTCTTGTAAGGTCAGAGTAATAGGCTATAATATAAGGACATAAAAATAGCTGTACAGGGTCAGACTGATGGTCTATCTAGCTCAGTATCCTGCTTTCAACAGTGGCCAATCCAGGTCACAAGTACCTGGGAGAAACCCAAATAGTAGTAAGATTCCATGCTACTGATCCCAGGGACAAGTAGTGGCTTTTCCCATATATATCTTAATAGCAGGTTATGAACTTTTCCAAACCTTTTTTTAACCCAGATATGCTGACTGCTTTCACCATATCCTCTGGCAATGACTTCCAGAGCTTAACTATTCATTGAGGGGCCCTTTTACTAAGATGTGTAGGTGCCTACGTACGTTAAATGTGCATCAAATTAGAACTACCACCTGGCTTACCGCATGCCCCGGGAAGTAATTCTAATTTCTACGTGTGTCCAAAACGCGCAGCAGAAAATAATTTCTATTTTCTACCACATGGTGTTAACCGGGTGGTAATCGGCAATGTACGCATGCTGACAGTTACTGCCCGGTTAACGTGAGAGACCTTACCACGAAATCATTGGGTGGTGGTGGTAAGGTCTAGGGCCCACAATGGACATGTGCTGATTTTTATTTTGCTGCACGTCCATTTTTGGAAAAAAAAGATCTTTTTTACAGGTGTACTGAAAAATGGACCTGTGTGCGTCCAATAGACATGTCTACACCAGCGCAGGCCATTTTTCAGTGCACCTTAGTAAAAGGGCCCTTGAGTGAGTTCCAGAGCATAACTATTCATTGAGTGAAAAAATATTTTTTTCTAATTGTTTTAAAAGTATTTCCATGTAATTTCATGGAGTGTCCCCTAGTCTTTGTACCTTTTGAAAGAGTAAAAATTCATTTAATGCTTACCCACTTTACTCCACTCCAGGATTTTGTAGACCTCTATCATGTCCCCCCTCAACTAAACTGAAGAGCCTAACCTTTCAAGCCTTTCCTCATATGAGAGGAGTAGCATCCCCTTAATCATTTTGCTCACCCTTCTTGGATTACTTCAGCCCTTCTATGATATGCTATTTGAATGTTCTAATGCAGGGGTACTCAAAGGGGTCCACAAGCCAGTCAGGTTTTCAGTTTTTTAGCCAATGTCAGTATTCTACAAATTGGTGGTCAAATATAGCGTATTTGCAAGGGAATAGAGCATGGGTGGGCCATAGGTGAGGTACAGAATACTGTAAGATATCTGCTACAATTAAGTACCTGTATTTACACTGGGTCTACAACAGGTGTAAATGGGACTCCTTAAATGCCTAATATTGGATCATGTTGATCACAGGTTTTCTTGCAAGTTATGTGGTCAGCCTTTGGCTGGGTCAAATGAAATAGCCAGAAACTGTTTGCTTGAGACCCTACCCAGCTCTTCCTTCCTGTCCCTGAATGAGGCCAAGGGAAAGAATAACTCACACATACAAATTACTAGAAAATGGCAAAAGCTTTTGATTAATCTCCTTGAAATGACGCTAGACTGGCTCAACTCCCTCAGGTCCCATGCTCTTTTATTAAAAAAGCATTAAGTCATAGGTTAACAGGTCAACAGTTTTATATCATAGATCATATGAAACAAGCTATGAATAATATTCTGTTACCATCAGCAGGAGAATTGGGGCAAAGTTCGGCAACAACTTCAACAATTCCAGTAAAGTCTATGTCTATTATAAGATTTACAAGAACAAAGAACTCTGCTTGTAACTGACCCACACTATGTCTGCATGGCAGGGGGTCCAAGGATATGTAAGTTAAGGATGTATATTATTTTCAGTTCCTTGTTCTTTGTCCTGGTACACTCATTTCAGGCTATTTCAAACATCTGCACAAGAAAGGCTGCATGGCAAATCTCATACTGCTTACTAATCAGAAAGTGCATGTCCTAATTCATATCTTATTCTTTTATCCTAACATTTAATCCCTGATATTTCTCTCTAGACCAGGGGGTCTCATGTTCACACATTTTCCAAATATCATCAGCATCCAAATTGATTACTTAAGAGGTCACTAGTATTTGACACCTACTTGTAGTAAAACTCTGTCCATTAGATGTAGGCTATTTTCTGAAAACATGCATAGCAGAGAAACTGATCTATCATGGTAAATGCTCAAGTCCTTTTGTTTTAGTAAAGTGCAGCCTTCCTTTGAAATGACTAACCTTTGTTATCTGTAAAGCCCATACACTTGTCCGTGTACCTTTTATAGAAGGATATGTGCTTAATTAACTTAGTGCAAACCTGAGTTCTTGTTTCTCTTTCAACATTCTGAACTGACATTTTGTTCCACATCTTCATTCATTTTCCTACTTCCAGAACATGCAATATTCCTTCATCAAGTGTAAATAATTAATAGAACAAACCTCTATCTCTCTATAACTGAAGCATTCTGCATGACTGTTGAATGAGTCCTTGATGTATCCTTTGTTCGATAAGGATGCACATCTTCTTTATCCTGTATGTACAGTTCAGTGTGGTCTAATATTTACATTGCAGATAGGAGCATGGAAGCTTGATGATCAAATTGCCAATCAAATTCTTGTCAGATTCTGCTCCTGTAGACCAGATTTCATGGTAGAGACTCTATGTTCAGACATTCAATGAAATTTGGAATGGCCATGGCCAAAAAGGTTTCCTTGACTTCAGCCTACATCTTAGAGGGTAGGCAATGTCTTCAAATCAGTAGAAGTTTAGGATCAACCATGATCATGTTATACTATTGAAGTATGGCCAAATCCCATCTTGTCAGAGAGAGGACAGCAGTCAATAACATTTTTAAAGCAACACTTGCTATTCACCTGCATGTCAGCATGTTGGTTAGAATACATAGGAGTCAGCACTGTAGGTTCTTGAGCACCCCCAATATTGAGCAAGCTCCTTCACTGTGTCCAATGAAGTACAATTTGTTTTGAGTTTAGTACCCTCAATTATTTTGAAAAGTTAGAAACATAGAAACATGACGGCAGATAAAGGCCATATGACCCATCCAGTCTGCCCATCCTCTGTAATCCCTAATTCTTCCTGTTCCTAAGTGATCCCACATGCTTATCCCATGCCTTTTAAAATTCTGGAACAGTCCTCGACTCCTCCCATAACCTTACTAAATCACTTCAACAAGGCTTACAAAAAAAACCCATAACCTTACTAAATCACCTCGCCAACTCGCCCAGCGACAGTCTAATTTCTTTAACGTCTTTATTTATCCACCTAAACCTATTCTTCTTTCCCTATTTAACACTTTTACATCACTAATCATATCTAATATCCTGGAATGGCAAAACCATAACAAGTGGCAACATTCCATGCTACCAATCCCAGGGCAAGGTTAGAAGAAAACCATGATAGAATGCTTCTAGGCTTATTACTGGCCTTTCTAGACATTCTTATGTCACTACAGCACTGATTGGTCTACATTGGTTACCAGTTTATTTTATTGTGTCAGATTAAGAACTTACTTTTGGTATTTAAAACACTGCAGGGTTTGGCATCCCATTATTTGATGGAGGTGATCAATATTTATCATCTGGTCAGAGCACTGCGATCTGAGGGCATGCAATGTTTACAGATTCTTTCTGTGCACAGTAATCAGTTGATTGAGACCAAGAGTTTTTGCTCTTGCTGGGACTCCCAAATGGAATAACTTACCACATATTCTCAGAACGATTCCTACTGTTGAGATTTTTAAGAAGCAGCTGAAGACCTATTTGTTTGGACAGACTTTTGACATTTACCCAAGGTTAAATCCCATTGATTTAGAGCGGTGTAGATAATATGACTTTTTAAAATACTTTATATATTGTGAATGTTTACACATACTTTGCCTAGGTAAGTAGGCGGATTAGAAAAGCTTTACACAAATAAATGCAGTTCTGAAATCCAAGTGAAGACAGACTATTGGGGAGTAGAGAGTGATTAATGGAACTGAAAGCTCTGGATAAGCCAAAGAAGATGAGGACTGAGTAAGGTCCTTAGAACTGGCAATAAAGAAGTCACTGAAGACTTTGATCAGGGCTATTTCTGTGGAATGTAGATGGTGAAAGCCAAATTGAAGTGGATCAAGAAGGGTACAGTGAAGGCCTATTTACTAACACTTGGTAAAACTATACATTCTAAAAAAGATAACACCTCTATATGCTCCTTTACTGCAAGCTATTTACTGAGGAATTTACTAAACTGTGGTAATTCAGTATCACAGTTTAGTAAAACCTGCATTGGCCCTCTGGATTGTGCACCAGGGAATAATCATCTGTTGCAGCTGTGACAATGCATGTTCCATGGTGTAGGGGGAAGGGGAAGAATAAATGTTTAAAGGGCAGTTGACCTTTTTTTTTAACCCCCCTGAGTGTTCGACAATACTCTTAGCAAAGTAGATAGGGTGCATCGGGTTCCCACACCAGCTAACATCCCCTAAAATTAAAAAAAAAACCAAACAAACCTTGAGGACCTGCACCCAACAAAATCACCTCCTGCTCAACCTGGATAAATCCACTGTTTGCTGGATCACTGGCCATACCTCTATGCTCTCTCAGGCTCCCTGTCTTTTTTGGCACCCAATTCAACTGGTAACTTCATTCAGATATTTGGCAGTTCTCATTAACTCCCAACATTCTTTCACCCAGCAAGGATCTAATGCAGGGATAGCCTGACCATTAGGCCACCTGAGGCGGGGGCCTCAGGCAGCACTCTTCAGCAGCAGCATCTCGGGGAGCGGCTTCACTCCGTTTTACCTCGTCACGGTGATGTTCCAAACCTGTCAGCGATTCCCATATGCTGCCCTGTTGCCGGCAGCACCTGCCTCTTCCCTTTACTGAGGCCGCCTCTCTGAAGTAACTTCCTGTTTTGTCAAAGGCTCAGGCAGCTGCAGTAAAGGGAAGAGGCAGGTGCCGGCGGCGGCAGGGCAGTGTATGGGAATCGCTGCTGCTGCCAGGTTTGGAACGTCATCATGCCAAAGTAAAATGCCCAGGGGGGAGGGCATGTTAGCTCCGCCTCAGGTGGCATCTTGCCTTGGGCCGGCCCTGATCTACTGTTATAAAAGTTGGATTCTTTATTCTTCAGAAACTCAGATCAATTAGGGAATTTTTTGACTTTTCTATTATACATTCTCTCATTCGTGCCTTTCTTACTTCATGTTTGGTTTATTGCAATGTTGTTTATGCAGGGATCACCTGATCTAACTTAAAAAGATTACAGGCCCTACAAAACATTGCTGTTTGTCCTCTAAAAAAGAGGAAAAGATCCTCTTTCCTTTCTTACACAGTCAATAGAAATAGAATAAAATAAAACATAGAAAAGAAAATAAGATGATACCTTTTTTATTGGACTAACTTAACACATTTTTTGATTAGCTTTCGAAGATAGCCCTTCTTTGTCAGATCAGAAATAAGCAAATTTTGATAAGTAACAGCATATATAAGTGAAACATCAAAGTATTACAGTGACAGTCTGAAAGGATGAGGGAGGGGTGGGCTAGGTGAGAAACAGAGAGGGCTGTGAGGATGGGGGACAGGGAGATATACATGGTGATCAGAGGGTGACAAAGCAGTGAAATTTCATGGTTTATGATGGGCTAGAAAACCCAGATCTTTGTTAAGTCCTGTCTAGTGGGTGTCAAAATATTTAATCATTTTGACTTCAAAGGTCTTGCGTTCCTGTATTGTTTTAAAGTTTCCTTTAAGTATTCTCACTATAAGATCATTAGTACAGTGTTCTGGTTTTGTAAAGTGCTGTCCCACAGAGGTAACATCTTGGTTGGCACTGGCATTTTTCATATGATGTCTATGTAAATTAAATCTCTTCTTCAGCATCTGGCTTGTTTCTCCAATATAGCATCCCTCGTCACATTTCTTACACTGGATGACATACACTACATTGGAAGATGAGCATGTGAAGGATTCCTTTATGTTGAATATTTTTCCTTTGTGAATGACTGTGGGGTCTTGTGAAATGTTTTGGCATAGTTTGCAGCTGGATATATTGCAAGGATGTGTGCCATTCTCTTCTTTTTGGGTCTCTCTTGAGAGCTTGTTTCTCACTAGCTTGTGTTTTAAATGGGTGGCTGTCGGAAGGCCAGCACTGGTGGGTATGGGAATATCTCTTTCAGTAATTCATCCTCCTGGAGTAATGGCTGCAGATCTCTTATGATTTTCCTCCGTTTTTCCAGCTCTAGGTTGTATGTCACTATAAGGGGGGGGGGGGAATTCTGTCTGTGTCTTTCTTTTCCTTGTATTGTAGCAGATTTTCCCTGGGTTTTTTGAGGGAGGAGGCAATATTCTGACTGGCTTTAGAAGTGGACTAACACGGCTACCACATCTCTCTACTTTTACACAAAAACTGCTTGAATAACTTCTACACCTTTCTGAGTCTTGCTTAAAGACCAGGGTCCACCTCAGTGCAACTGACGCCTACCATCACCGGGTAGAGAGTAAGCCTATCTCTGTACAGACTCTAGTTGTTTACTTTATGAGGGGCTTGCTCTTACTAAAGCCCCCTCCCCCCCCCACAGTGTCATGGGATCTCAATGTTGTACTTATCCTATTGATGAAAGCTCCTTTTGAGCTACTTGATACTTGCCATCTGAAGTATCTGACTACTGAAATATATTGCCCCTAAATCCACATTTTTTGCAAAACCCACCACCACCACCACATGTAACTTCACGATTAGAAATCAAACACCTTTTCAATATCTAAATGAATTAGGGTGAATTCCAGCTGTTGTGATTGTGCTTCCACGTTCCACCACTACTTCTATAACACTTCTAATATTGGGAACTGCACTTATTCCCTATACAAAGCACACCTGTTGTTTACTGACTAGTTTTGGTAAAATTTGTTGCAACCTAGTGGCTATAATCTTTGCATAAATATTTGCATCAACATTTAATAAGGAGTTTAGGTCTGTAAGAATATAACTACTGAGGATCTTTCCCCGGCTTTGGGAGTTTTGTTATCAAAGCTTCATTAGTAGCTTTTGGAATTTGCCCAGTTCTGCTAGCTTCTTCATATACTGTAGCCAACGTTGAAACCACAAGATGGCCTAGGATTTTATAAAATTGAATTGGCATACCATCAGGACTAGGGGGTTTTATGACTGTCCATACTTGAAATTGCTCTGGTTATTTCTTCCACCTTTGAAGTGGATGCTCAACCAAGCTAAATCAGTATCTGTTAGGCATGGTCAGGGGCAACAGAATGCTTCTTTGTTTGGGGGTACCCAATCTCCACCCCCAACCCCTCCATACCATCCTAGTCCCCTCCTTCCCTCTGTCCCTCTCAACACCCCCCCCCCCCCCCATCTTATCAAGCATTTCTCTCCTTCCCTCCCTCTCAACCCCTCGTGGTCTACAGTATCTCTATACCTCCCTCATGGTCTCCAGCACTTCACTCCTTCCCTTGCCCTTCAGCATCTTCTTTCCTTCTCCCACCCCCTGTCTGTAGTGTCCAGCATTTCACCCCCCCCAGAGTCTCCAGCACCTCTCTCCTTCCTCCCTCTCAATGCCCCCCATGTTCTACAGCATCTCTATCTTCTCCATGGTCTTTAAAATCTCTCTTTTTCCCTCCCCCTCTCACTTCAGCACCTCTCTCCTTCCCTCCCCCTACAGCATCTCTATCCTTCCCTTCTATTCCCCCTGTCTGTGTCCAGCATCACATCCACTCTGTGGTCTCCAGCATCGCCTTTCCTCCCTCTCAACCCCACTCCCCCATGGTCTCTAGCATCTTCCCTCTCCCTCAACACCCCATATTCTCCAGCATCTCTCTACTCCCCTCCTCTCTTCAACATCTCTCTCCATCCATCTCCCTTCAACATGTCTCCTTCACTTCTCCCACCTCCCCAACTTGTGATGTCCAAATTCTAACCCCCCCCCCCACAGTCTCCAGCATCTCTCTCTTTCCCTTCTCCCCCCTCACTCCTGTGTGGTATCCAACATTCTACCACCCCCTATGGTCTCCAGCATCTCTCTCCTTTCTTCCCTCAACTCCCCATGGTGTTCAACATCTCTCTCTTACCCTTCCCTCTCCCTCCTCTTTTCAGCATCTCACTCCTTCCCTTCCCCTTCTGCATCTCTCTCCTTCTCTTATCCCCCTCCCTGCCTGTGGTGTCCATCATTTAAACCTCCTCCCCCACATCTTCAGTATTTCTCTTCTTCCCTACTATGTCCACAACTTTCTAAGCTACATTGGAGACATTGCATGACCAGCCCGATGCAGGGTCTTCAGATGCTCAAGGCTTGCTGGTTCCCACCCCTCTGAACTTTATGTTTTGGAAGGGATGGAAACTGGCTGGTCAGCCTTGAGTATGAACAAATGCAAGGTAAAAGAAGAAAGGCCTCATGGGGAGAGAGGATGGATAGCAAAATTTGGGGGGTTCCATGGCACCTGCGGCTCCCCCTGTTCTGGAGCCTATGGATATAGTAGTTTCAGATTGTCAAAAAACTGATCCCATATTTTCAAAGCACTTAGCCTTCCAAAGTTCCATAGGTTTCTATGGAACTTTGGAAGGCTAAGTGCTATGAAAATATGCCTGCACCGTGGTGGTCACTTCAGCCCACAGGGTCAGTGAGCTCCAGGCCCTAGTAGCTGATCCACCTTATACAATATTTTATAATAACAAAGTATTTCTTTGTATGCATCCTAAGTTCCATCCTAAGGTGGTGTCAGGTTGCCACTTTAACCAGTCAATGTTCTGCCAATTTTTTCCCCAAAACCTCATGCCCATCCCGGTGAAAGTGCACTGCACACTTTGGGCAGCAAGAGACCCTTGGTCTTCTATCTGGAGAGAACTAAAGGTCATAGACAGTCCTCCCAGCCAGCCATCAGTAAACATACTTTATCAAATTAGCTAGCAGATTGCATTTCCTTCACTTATGCCCAAGCCAGACTAACTTTGGAGGGTCATGTCACAGCTCACAATGTCAGAGCCATAGCTACATTGGTAACTCACATAAGATCAACCTCCATAGAAGAGATATGCAAAGCAGCAGTGTGGTCATCAGTCCACACATTCACATCTTACTACTGCCTAGAGTAGAATTCCCGATGTGACAGTTAATTTGGTCAGACAGTCCTTCAGCATTTATTTAGGGTCTGGAATCCAACTCCTCCCCCAGACCCATTTTTGTTTTTATTCCAGGCTGTTCCTAAAAAAGAATAATAATAAAAAATGTAAAATAAAAAACAAACAAACAAACCATTTAGGCCTTGCCTGTTGCAGTCCAGGTTTTTTCCCCCTTATATTTTGAACAGCTAGGGATTCCCATTTGCGAGAATTGTTGTCTTGCTAGTCCTCAGAGAAAGCAAAGTTACTCATCTGTAGCAGATGTTCTCCAAGGACAACAGGATACATATTCCCACATACCCACCCTCCTCTCCTAGGAGTTGTATTCTATCAACTATTTGACTAGACTGCCTTGGTCCTACGTGAGCACTAAGGGTGGGAAGGCACGGGGATGCTACTATAAAAGCTTCTGAAGTAAGGAATGCTGGGGAGCGTCTCTGGGTCAGGGGTCTGACGGTGATGTCATTCATCTGTGAGAATGTTTCCTGTTGTCCCTGGAGAACACCTGCTACACGTGAGCAACTTCTCTTTTCTGTAATAAAAGCCATGCCTATATGAGCGTCTCCTATCAAGTAATATTGCAAATCGATCTTGCATTCAAATAAAAGTATGGAACTGGTAAATATTCACCTTGAGTGGAGGTTGAAGTTCCTGTAGGAACTAGCTTTACTTTAGAACATTGCTTTCAATTATTAACTCAATATGCTGATTTTCTAACAGGCCTATTTCCCCACTATCACCTCTATTTGTCTTTGCATTAAAATAGAACGGTCAAACACATGACTATTTCCCTAGAAGGAGCATTGCTTACTTCTAAATCTGTGATGAGAAGTAGAAATTACAGGAAATAACTGTTCATTGCCAGTCCATCCCCCTGACTGCATCACCATTAATAGGAGAAAATTAAGAAGGAACCAGTACATTTTCGTACTGAAAAGCTACTTATAGCATTTAGACACTAACCTAATGAATTCCAAATATATATTGGAATTTTAAAATAAGAAGACAGATAAAATCCTATATATTGTCAGATCAGAGTGGTATTGTTCTATCTCAAAATTGATAACTCTGTTATACAAAAGACCCTTAATGTATCTTAATTATCAGATGCCAGACCAAAGCTTCTAGTTGTAGCAGTCTAGAAGAGACAGACCCAATCCAGGCACACTAAGAGCCACATGGTGTGGTTCATAAGCAGGGTCCTCAGCAAGAAGGCTCACTAGAGGGCAGCGCTCTTGTTGGGTCAGCTTTGCACAATGTTGATTATGTGCCCTGAGAAGGGGGCAGAGCTATGGGCCTCTCAACATCAGTGCCTGTAACTTCCTGTTAAATAGCATCTCTGAGGCAGTAAGAGTGGACAAGGTGGTTAGTTCTAGCTCACAGGGAAACATGCTGTCCCTGGAGTTCTCTCCCAGTGGCAGATGGAACATAAGTATATGAGAATAGTCATTCTGGGTCAGACTGATGGTCCACCTAGCCTAGTATACTGCTTCCAACAGTGGCCAACCCAGATTACTAGCACCTGGCAAAATCTGAAAGGGTAGCAATATTCCATGCTACAGATCAAGGATCCTGACTTAAGGCGAACCCCTCTACCTTTTATGATCTCTCACTCCTTACAGCCCAAACAGAACTCTTAGATCGGCACAACAGAACCAGCTAGTTGTGCTCAGTTATCGTGAAATAGTTTATGAATACATGAGAAATGCAATCTTGTCTGTGCAGAGTCCTCAGTTGTGGAACTCCCTTCCAGTCTCCCTTCATGTGCAGTCCTCTTTGGATAAGTTTAAGCCTGATTTGTTCTCAGATGTTTTTCTATTAAAATCCCTGACATTCTTTACCAATTCATCCTCCTGGAGTAGTGGCTGCAGATCCCGGTGACACCTGTAGCACTCCTGTTGTCTTTCCCCACCCTCTCTCCTATCTGATATTGTAGTTCCACTTCCTCCCCTGTTCCCCTCCTTATTTAGATTATGTCTTCCTGTTTTGTCCTCTTTCTTTTTCTATTTTCTTTCACTTTCTGATTTTATTATTACTTTGTAAACTGCTCTGATTTGTGCTCAACATGAGTGAAATAGCAAGTGTTTAATAAATGATAAGCTGCTCTGAAGGTTCTTCCGTATAGCAGTGTAGTAAAACCTGAATAAACTTGGAACTTCACAGGTTAAACAGCTCCTCCGGAGCAGCAAGGATGGAACAATCTGCTCTAGTAGGAGTGGGAAATGTTAAGAGGTTGTTAAGGGTAGGAATTGAGCAGAGGACCCCCAAAGCCCACCTGCAAGCTATGCCTCTTTCAGATTGAGGGAAGCTTGGGGATCCCTATGGCATGGGAGTCCAGGGCAATTGCCTGTTTGCCAACCCTAATGCCGGCCTTGGCTAGAAGTAATTATAATCTATATCCTTGTTCTACTGTTCTGCTAACCAACCCTTCTGTTGAGGTCTTATGTTGGCTGACATGTGTAACTAGTTCTGTAAGTGCAGGTTTGTTTTCAGACATTATAAGAGATGTGGAGTGTCATTTTTGAAAGAACGTCCAAGTCAGATTTGGGACATCCTGCTCATAACATCCAAAAAAAAAGTCTATCTCACAGCAATTTTCGAACAGGGAAAACATCGGGATTTCCTGTTTGAAAATATGTGAGAAGGATGTTCTTGCACTGAAAATGTCCAAAATAAACAGCCATTTTCCAAAATGAAACATCCAAAATATGAACTCCAAAAACACAGGCACAAAAAATCTGTCTCGCTTCATTTGTAAAAACATGGCCACACAGACATCCCTACAGAGCAGAGAGGCAGCCTAGTGGTTAGTACAGTGGAGTTTAAACAACAGAACCCAGGTAAAAATCCTACCTTAATTCCACTTAAGGAAAATGCTGTTAAAGTTCTGTTTAGATGGTACCTTACACCTACTTGCCTTCAGCACATTTTCCCTGGCCTTTCCGCTCTATGTTGGTGGGGTTATGGTGAAATTGGCACCATGGGCCATTTTGGTGGACTTGTGTGACAGCCCAGGCTTTTTGGAGGGCAATTCAACAGATTTTAGCTGTGGCGCTGTCTCAACCAATCCAGTGGTCACCGGTGTACTTTTTGTTTCCTAAGAAAGCACCAGGACTTAAATGGCCCCAAGCTCTTCTGGTGTGTTACGATATGTGTGCTGCTTGAGTCACCTTGGCAGCTCATTGGAAGCAATGGACTGTACCATCTTTAGTTAAATGGCTTAATAAGTTGTGGTATATTTGCGATATGGAGTTCATTGTCGCTCCTTACACAAATGGGAGGTAATTTGGGAACCTTTCCTGACTGTGCTTGCAGTTAACTGTGTTCCTTTTTTCTTGGACTCATGGATGTTCGGGTTGGGAGGGGGTTGGGTTGGGTGGTTGACTGGGAGTGGAGGTTCACTACTAAATATTTAAACCAGATTACTCTTGGATTGAAATATACAGTAAGGAATTGAATTGGTGAGGGAGCAATTACATGTCTTGTCATAAGAAAGGGACCTCAGTGTCTTTTACCCTGCCTATGTCTGTGGGGTGGGGGCACTGCTGAACATTTATCTTGCCAGGGTGGCTCTAATCATTCTTCACTTTCTCATAGAGACATGTATAGGGGGCAGGTGATGGTGATGTTTAAATAGCTCCCTCCTGTGCCTCTGGCACAGAGGACCAGGAGCTGGGTCTCCTCGGGGGAGTAATTGGGCTCCCTTTTGAGATACATCCTTTGTGATATATGTTCCTCCACTTGCAGAGCTATATATAGATATGTTGCATGTAGAGGGGGTGTCCTGCCATTCCCACACATTGTTTCTTGATGCAGGGACATGTGGAGGGGCATAATCGAAAGCGATGCCCACGTTTTGCTGAGGATGTCCTTGCAAAACATCCCGGCGAAGGGGCGGGAAAAGCCATATTATCAAAACAAGATGGAAGTCCATCTTTCATTTCTATAATACGGTCGGGGACACCCAAATCCTGAAATTTAGGTCTTCCTTAGAGATGGTCGTCCCTAGACTTGGTCGTTTCTGATTTTCGGCGATAATGGAAACCAAGGACGCCCATCTTAGAAACGACCAAATGCAAGCCTTTTGGTTGTGGGAGGAGCCAACATTTGTAGTGCACTGGTCCCCCTGACATGCCAGGACACCAACCGGGCACCCTAGGGGGCATTGCAGTGGACTTCAGAAATTGATCTCAGGTACATAGTTCCTTTACCTTGTGTGCTGAGCCCCCCAAAACCCACTACCCACAACTGTACACCACTACCATAGCCCATACGGGTGAAGGGGGGCACCTAGATGTGGATACAGTGGGTTTCTGGTGGGTTTTGGAGGGCTCACATTTACCACCACAAGTGTAACAGGTAGGGGGGATGGGCCTGGGTCCACCTGTCTGAAGTGCACTGCACCCACTAAAACTGCTCCAGGGACCTGCATACTGCTGCGATGGACCTGAGTATGACATTTGAGGCTGGCATAGAGGCTGGCACAAAAGATTTTGAAAGATGTTTTTTGAGGATGGGAGGGGGTTAGTGACCACTGGGGGAGTAAGTGGAGGTCATCCCCGATTCCCTCTGGTGGTCATCAGGTCAGTTAGGGCACCTTTTTGTGGCTTGGTCGTAAGAAAAACAGGACCAGGTAAAGTCGTCCAAGTGCTCGTCAGGGACGCCCTTTTTTTTCATTATGGGTCAAGGACACCCATGTGTTAGGCACACCCAAGTCCTGCCTTCGCTACACCTCCGACACGCTCCCGTGAGCTTTGGTCGTCCCCGTGATGGAAAGCAGTTGGGGACGCCCAAAATCGGCTTTCGATTAAGCCAATTTGGGTGACCCTGTGAGAAGGATGCTCATCTTCCGATTTGTGTCAAAAGATGAGCATCCTTCTCTTTTTCGAAAATAAGCCTGATAGTGACATATAGTGATGATGGACCTTTTCATTAGTGTATTTTTGAACAGCGGAGATGTTTTTCAACACTGTTTGTGGATGTATTATGCGCTGCCTCCAAAGCATGCAAATCTATATCATGAATATGCATTGTGGATATCTTGAACATCTGACTGGCTGGGGTGCCTTCAGGATCAGATTTGGAAACCATTGAACTAGGTCCTAGTCTTCACTTCCGGTCCTCTAGGGCTACCAACAAATCAAGTTTTCAGTATATCTCTAATAAGAGCGATCTGCATGCTTAGGAATCCTATTTTATGCAAATCTCTCACATGCATATTCATTAGGGATATTCTGAAAACCTGACTTGTAGGTGGCCCTTGAAGGGTGGGACAGAATACAATAAGACTAGGTCAATGATAGTGAAACATGTTGCAAAGTGCAGTCAATGTAAGACAGCACAAATAGTCAGGGTGCCCAGTTTTCTGATGCATCCAGTGGCCTGACTTAGTGTCGCCTCCCTCCCTATCATAAGCTCAAAATAGAGTCTGTAGGTGCTGGCAACAGGAAGAACAAAGCTGGACAGAGAGTTAGAATGGAGAACAAGGCATTCACTGAACAAATTAGGACTGTGATGGTGATGGAGGGGACTAAAGACAACTGGTAATGGGAAAATAAAGGAGACAGGAGTGGAGGGAGAAGGGACCGATGCTCAAAGGTTTGTGGTAAAGTCTTCACTGTACTGCAAAATTAGTGCCAAAAAATTGCTGTGGCCTGCTCAAACTAATGAGCATGCAAATTAATGCTGTGTTAAAACTGTGGCAGTAATCTATGGCTCAGTACTAAATGTCAACTTTCCTGATAGGCACTGACAGAAAGCTGACTTTAAAAAAATCACAAGCGTGCCATGGCATGCATCAGCCCCTTACCCCCAATCCTACCCCTCTTTCTACAACCCCAAAACATATCCCTGGTGTTTAACGGCACACAAATGCCTCCACATATCTGCCCCTCCTCTTAATAAAAAAAAAAGCCCTGGTAGACAAGGTCCTGCCTGGTGCTTCCCAGGATGCACCACGTGGGATGGGGCGCTGCTATATGGCTGTTGACAGTGCCTGAAGGCAGGAGCATGTGGGCATTGCTCCTGTCTCCTTCAAGGTATGGGGTTGGGGGGGGGGGCTAGGCTTGGAATGGGTGAAAGTCTCGCTAGATTACCAGGGAATATGTTTGTGTGTAGGGGGAGCAGGGGGCTACTAGACTACTAGGGCATTTTTTAAAACATTAGAGGAAGGGGTCAATTTGGAAAGGGGACCGGGGGGGGGGGGGCCACTAGATGACCAGAGCACTTTTTTTTAGTATTAGGGGAGGGGGGTTGGATCGGGTTGGGTCAGAAGAGGGACCATTATTAAGCTGGGGCTGGGGGGGGGGGGGTGTTTGGATAGGGTCAAGACTGGTGCAAGAAGCAGTCCAGGGCAGGGTGGTCGGGTTAGAGGGAGAGAGGGGGGTGCCACTAGACACTACTTTTCTCAACCTACCCTTTTACGCTGCCCCAGACCTGATGACAATTTTCCCACACACAATGAATGTGTGTAAATTTTGCGAGGCAACCCCTTGAAATCTTGGCACCTATTTTAAAGAAGTGGTGGCAGTGGGCAAGAAAAAAGTGAGGTTCTTTACTGCCTCAAAGAGGTCCCTAGACCACCAGGGCTGTAAGGTAGACCAGGGGAGGGGAGGAGAGGGGGGGGGGGGGGTTGATATGCTGCACATGGATGGGAGGGAAGGGGGTTGATATGCTGAACATAGATGGGATGGAAGGGGGAGGGGTTCATATGCTGCACATGGATGAGAGGAAGAGAAAGCTGCATATGGATAGGAAGGGGAGGGGTTGACGTGCTGCACATGAATGAGAGGGAGAGAAGGGGACAAGCTCATGGATGAGAAGGAAAGAAGGGGACAAGCTGCAAGTGGATGCAAGGGAAGGGAGAGGAGAGGGGGACATGCTATACATAGAGGGAAGGGAAGGGAAGGAGGAGGGGAAGGGAAAAGGGGGAAATGTAGCATATGCTTAGAAGGGGATGGAGAGGGGAGTAGAGGAAGTCATGCTGCTCATGGATGGAAGGGAAAGGAAATGGGGACATTCAGCTCATGTATGCTTGCTTTTTTGGAAATGCATATATTTTCTAATTTTGTAATTAGCAGAGTACGTTCACCACTTATGGAATCTGGCTTTCTTGGGGGAGGGGGCAAGGTGACTGTGCAGCAGGGTGTGGTGCGGTGCTGGAGGTGGGCTGGGGGCAGAATTTTATTTTTTGTGTCCTCTTGTTTATCTCCGCAAATATGGTAATCCTACTCTTGCCCCCTCCCCTTCCCTGCAGGCTGCCTGGAAGGGAGTGGCTGCAGCAGAACACTCATGCTGTTCTGGAGGTTGAAAAGAAGTGGTAGAACTGCACCCAGGCTGTTCTCTCAGATTAAGCCCTGGAATCAGTGGCAGACTGACCATATGGGCAACCAGGCAGTGCGCGAGGGCCCAGGGCTGTGTGTGTGTGTGTGTGGGGGGGGGGGGGGGGGGACACAGTGCTTCCCGCCCATGTGTCTGATGTGCAACATCATTCTCTCTCCACCGGGACTGGGACAGGGAAGTGACAGAGCCCCAACCCCTTCACAGGCAGAGGCACCAGCAGCTAAATCGGCCATCTGCTGCCAATACCAGAACTTCCCTCTGCCATGGCCTGCCCCTTTCTGACATCACCTTCTTCTTCCACAAGCATGGGCCGCAGCAGAGGGAAGTTCCAGTATTAGCGACAGATGACCGATTTAGCTGCAGGACCAAAGGAAAAGGTCAGTGGCAGGGGGACAGGGAAGCAGTAGGACTGGGGGGGCAGAAGCAGGAAATGGGGGGTCCCAATGATCCTCATTGTTTGGGAACCCAGACCACTCTCAGTCCAACCCCTGCCTGGAATACTAGGTAGAGGCAGTACATGCAAATCTATTTTATACTTATTCATTGGGAATATTCTGAACATCAGACTGGGTATGGGGTACTTCAGGTCTGGCTTGAGAAACACTGCAAGTTATTCCACTTATAGGAGGCCATAGATGGACACAATCTACCTATGAGGTAAAGAATACCTAAAATGTGTGAGGAAAGATGAGCATAAGCAGACCCCCTACTGACCTGTGTTATATGCTATGAAGAAACAGTATGTTATAAGCCTGTAAAATGCATTGGATATTTTCTTGCATTAATTATGTCCTGCACTGTATTTCTCCTATTTGGCCAGCAGGTGGTGTTTCTTTGCTGTAAAGCTGTTGCAGAGAACTGAATGCTCTTTTCTTTAGTTTTAGCATACAAACAGGCAGCAAGAAGCAGTATATGTTTGAAATGTTCTTGTTCTGGGCTCTGATTGGCCCAGGAGCTCATTTTCATTTGGTGAGTACTGGCTTTTGTTCCAGTTTCAGCTTGTTAGAAGATAGAGAGAAAGCTCTTTGCTGAAGCCCTGTAAAACAGTTATATTTGAAAACTGGAGCGCAGCTATATGTCCTGATCTCCCCAGGCACTTTTTAGAAAGTAAACAAATGTTTAGTTAGTTTTCTAATTGATCCATTTTTCAGTTACTTGTTACTTTTGCTGATTGCACTTTTTCTGTCCACTGTTTAATATTTTTATGAGAATAAACACAATCGTTTGTTTGCCCTGCTTGTCTGGACTGATAAAGAATCCTGTGTGTTGGGTCTGTGAGTGCTTTCTGGGAACTGTAGGACCACTGGGAGTGTGGCCTCCAATAACCTAGAAATCACTGGGGATAATTTGAGAGCGGGAGACTCACCCAGAGGTGGTTGTGACCCAGTCAGTGGGAGGAGGGTGCTAGTGTAGAGCACGAGCAGCAGGTGCAGACGGATCTGAGCTGTGCTGGGGATAGACCCTCTAAGTGGCCGCAGGGTAACCCCAGGCAGGTGGCTAGGTGCTTCGTGACATATGCTAACAAGTTTAAAACACCACGGTTTGCTTCTGGGCTATTTCACTAAGAACAGCTGTAAGGTCTATGCTATGAGGTGATGATGGTTTTATTCCTGGCCTCTTAGCTGAGATTGTGAATGTGCACATTATGGAAGCGAGGGAAGAGCTAATACCTTGCTAACCCACTACACTGGTAATGTGTTTAATTTAATTTAATGTAATAACATATCCATAACCTTCTCTGAACTACAGGCTAAGGGAACATAAAAACATACCAATATATAGGCTACCCCATTATAGATAGAATATAGAAATTGGAATGAGACACCTAGGCTATCATGTTTTCAGTTCCAGAAGTATTTTATACAAGGATCTGCTAATGCACATGTATAAACCAGCTATGGCAGTGGGAGCAACTATTTTACATTTGTCAACATCTAAAACATTGAAAGAGGCCACTTGGCAAAGTGTTGTCATTTACACACATAAAAGGATATATCATAACAGAGATGTGCCAACATTTAGATAAGTATGTCTGCCATTTTGTAAAGCTACACGTCTAAATGCTCCTAATTGTGTACAGAGGCTGCCGTCTATCTGCACTGTCACAGGCCGATGTACTAAAGTCCCCAGAGACAACTGCTCGCTATTTCCACCTCAGTAAAAGTTAAACAGCCGGAAATAGTGAGCAATTCCCAAAGGAAATCACATGCAAATGAGCTGCTCGCAAAACAGCGAGCAGTTCGATAGGGCATGCGTACAGCAGCCACTCGCTAAGCATGGCTGCCATGCACATGCCTAGAACAGCCCGACAGGCTTCACTGCTACACGGCTTCCATGCACACCAGCTTTACACGCCAGAAACCGGCGAGTGATCTGTTTTGCTACCACATGTGTCACATATGGTAGCAAAACAGATCACTCATCTGTTTCTGACATGAAAAGCTAGCATGTATGAAAGCTGTATAACAGATCTGTGCCATGGGACAGTCCCCCTCCTTCAGTGATGACATCAGCAGTGGGGGAATGGCAGCCAGATTGTTCCACTTGCTGTGTTTGCTATACCCCTTCTCTCTGTCCGACGTGCAGCAGTGGCAGTGACCAGGGAGCACTGAAGTCAGTCTGGAAGGAGGGGAGCGCTGTGTTCCCGGTCAGCCCTAACATGCAGTGCTAGCCTGGAAACCCCCTGCCATAGCACAAGGATGGAATCCAGCACCGTGAGCTGTCCACGGTAAGCGGGGAGCAGCCGGGAATGACTATTTCTGTTACAAATCCTCCTGCACCAACAGCTTCAGACCTGTCAGAAATTTTTGCATGCACCAGTAGGCGACCCTTTCTGTGCACCAGTGGGAAAACATCTGTGCTTCACTCGGACAGCTCATTTAAACAGTAATGAGCTGGTTTTAATACATTTGCATTGGCTCGTCGGTAGCTGCTAAGGCAAATGGTAAAAGCCATGCTTAAGCTCTTTATGCATTACACTCAAAATAACGTTAGCTTTAAATTGGTTACTGTCACACTTTCAAGGCAGAAACTAGGTTCGTGAGCCCTTGGACCACTGCCGAGGAGCGGCAGTGGCAGGCAAAACCACCCCACACCAGAAACAAGGCAGAACTCTGACAGAAACAGCTAGACTTCACCTGCACTTGACTGCCCTTCCCCAGGAGTTGAGCCCCTGGGTGCAGGTGGCCGGCAGGACTTACCGGACAGGGCAGGAACTGGATACCAACTAGGCTGAACAGGGACTGAGGGTCAGAGGGGAAAGGAATATACATGGGCAGCAAGGCAGGAAACTGGGCTAGGACTCACAGACAATACTAAACTAGGCAGGAAATGGACAAGCTAAAGGACAGGAACTGAAAGCTGCCAAGCAGCCACTGAAAAACACTGACAGACAAGAGTCAGGACTGAAAGCTGCCACGCAGCCACTAAGAAAGAAACACAGACAAACAGGAACTAGACAAGGAATACAGACCAGAAACAAGACTAGGGAACAAGCAAAAACCTAAGCTAAACTACACACAGACTAACTAGAACTGGACAAGAAACCAGACTAGGCAGAAGTGCAACAAGCACACCAACATATCAGGGACCTTAGACGATGCAAAGGCAAACACAGAAGTTTCCAGGTGATTAATAAAGCCCATCAACTGCTGAAGTTCAGCTGTAGGAATCACAAGGCAGCTACGGGTGCTGTTTAGGCACAAACAAGAAAAGCAACTCTGGTAGCATGGAAGATCCGGACCGGCCTGGGCTGAAGTCTGGAACATGAGATAGTCCATAGCAGCCACCGGTTCTGGCCACCAGAGGGTGAGGTGAGCACAGACAAGGAAACAGTCACCATTGTGACAGTTACAACCGGTCTAAAGTAAACATTGGAAGCATGGTAAGCTTTGTGTATGCAGGCCTCAGTTTTGAGCTGGGGGGGGGGGGGCGGTAACTGGGGGATTAAGGGGGAAACTTCTCATCCTTCTTCCAAAGCATTGCCCAAAACACTTTTATGAAACCTATATGTAGCCTGGAGCAAATGTAAATCCCAACATTGATCTTAGTTATTACTCTATTTACCATTAACTTTCTCTTTGCTTCATATACAATTTCTCATTCATAATAATTGATTTTCTAAATGTTAAACATTCATAGCTACCCCAGTATGTTTGTGATACTGTATTGTAAAATTGTATTCTTACAACAAATTACTTTCTTGTGCATTATTCTTAGTTATGTATCCAATACTGTTTATTGTAAGCCACATTAAACTCAAACTTGTTTGGGATAATGTGGGATATAAATGTCACAAATAAATAAATATATGTGCATTCCCTTTCTGACATGGAGAATATACGGGTAGATTTTGGTTCCTCCCTAGTCCTGTCCAAACCTGTCCCCTTGTCATATGAACATAGGGAGCAATTCTATAAGTGTGTGTCTCCATTTAGGCACCAGATGCCATGCGGAAAAAGCCTGTTCTATAATGGCCTCTTGATGTACAGGATTCCATTATAGAACACTAACATAATCTGGTATCAGTGAACCTTACACTTGCACAACTGCAGTTACCCTAGCCATAGACCTGGCAAATAGGGCTTCCAAAATAATACAAAATAGAATAATCAAAAGATAAAATATACTTCATCCTCACCAATAAACCAAATCATGGTAGCATTTTGCCAAAGCAGAAGGATTAAACCTCTTGTTAAAAAAAAAAAAAATGATTCACATTTGAGTGGAGAAGCTGGAGTTTTCATTTCTAAATAAGAAAAAGTGGACACCCCTACCCAATTTGTGAGTCAAGATATGAGGCAACTAGTAAAGGGGTAATATTCATTTACTTGTGCAGAGCTGGACTTTCTTTCCAGCATATTTAACAATTTTCTATGTACATGTGATATGATACACAGACTGGTGAGCCTTTCATCTTATTAGTGTTATTGGTGAATGGGAAGTCAACGATAAACATCAGCACTACATAAGACTGATGTTCATTGCTGCTTTCCCATTCGCTATCATAACGTAAATTTAGATTACAGGTGTTAAAAAGTTCGTATCACGTGACATCATTTTTCTAGCACCTGTAATATACATTTATGATGCTTTTACCAACCTCAAACGCAGGGTGGCGCTCTTTGAATAAGTAATAAGGTCATCTTGCAAGATTACTGCTCCCAACTTTTAGTAAAGGAGTCATAATTTGCTTGATGGGTCTCCAAAGTCTCATGCCACATGAATTTACACTAATATAGTGAATGTTGTGTAACATATCAGACTGATAACTCTCTACCCTGATCGTCACCCAAAATGCAGAGAATGAAGCTATTCAAGCTCCCATGAGAGAGACAACAAACCTAAACTTATGCTTTAAAAATCTTACTTAAACTTCTGCTTTTTAAAATTGTTACTTATTGTTTAAGCTACCTTTGAAAGCCAAGCTAATAATGCCCAAGCGAAATCTAGAGGGCCATTTGTTTTATAATAGCTCTTTATGTTTTTGTGCCGCTAACACGTGGACTGCTGATGTGTAGCTGTCTATCCCAACCACAGGCTATGATTTGTACATTTGCAGTGGCAGGAGGCCAAATTCTGATTAAGATAACGGTGAGGACCGGGAACTCTCTGGGCTGGTGGCTCTAAGAACTGGAGTTTAGTTTCCTGGATCTCGATAAGTCTTTTTTTTTTTTTTTCAGATTATCTACCCCATTCATGGATCCAGCAGAATTACACCTACTAATCTCCGGCGTAGGATGGTTAAAAAAAAAAATCAAATGGGAAATAATGTTAGCAGAAAGCATGAAACCTTATACCCTATACGTAGGACTCTTTCTTTCTTCAGGCCATCGGAAATTGACTTAACTGTTGAGTAATTGTTGAAATTTTACCATGCCAATTTCCAAAAAAACATCATCAGCTCTGCGGATAAATGATGCAGCAGATTACAGTTTTGGAATGCAATCATTTAAACATTTGCCAGAGAATAAGAACGTTTGGTAGTGTTTGAAATTTTGATCTCGCAAACCGTATCGTGGGTCCGGGTAAAACGAGCCCTATCGTATGGCGAATTACCTGTCTCCAGGTTTCTCCGTACAAATGAAAGTGAACCGGCTGCTACCAGATCACGCTGAGACACCTGCCAGGTGCTGTCTTGGAGACAATTACTCATCAGCAAAAGATAAGGGAACATTTAAAAAAATGTAGACAAACTTTCCCCCAATTTTTTGAGTTAAAGCAGTAGCGTCCATGACTGATGATCTGACAGCAAAGCAAAGTGCCTGCGGCGAGGGGTTTAGGGAGAAGCAGTGAGCGGATCTGCAGGCGTTTCACCCTTCAGAAGCTGGCTGTTAGCAAAAGAGCTTTTAAGCTGTTCTCCACCTGGGTCTTCCTGAAAAGCTCGTTCTCCCAAAGCCCGATTCCCCCCGAGAGCAAACCCAGCAAGAAAGCAACTTTCAGCCCCCTATTCCCAATGCTCTTCTTTACACAGAAGAACACCAGGGCTTCTGCAGCGACAGTGGCAACAACAGCTCTTATAACATTACTCCACCCTTCTATAAAAAGGGCGCAACAAACAAACAAAAAGCTACACATACGTATATATTAATCAATGAAAATTGTGTGCAAATGTTTTTCTGCAACTATCTAGCAGAGAAATCAGGAAGGCAGAATTCTATAGCCGTTTCCAGGAGCGCTACACACCTATTTATCAGCCTTTACGTATGCATGCATGCATGTATATATACACATATAAGATGTATCACACACACACACACATATGTGTATATATATATGGAATATGTAGCATTGCAAAACTGTTTGCATACATGTGTCTCTAAGTCTGAAAGGAAAGGGGAGGGCGGAGGTGCTCTGCTTGTCTGGCAGAGCACCTCTCTGCCCTGCCTCCGGAGCGCATCCCTGGCTGGGCTGCGCCTTACCCTGACGGGACCCCTCAATGACTCTCCCCATCCCCCTGCACGTAACGGGCGGTGCCTGCGCATCTCGCGCGCCTTGGCACACACTGCGGTCTGACGTCAGCGCTCTGTGCCTGTCCCCTCCTCCCCCCTTCCCTCGGCCGCCGCTCTAAGTCTGTGCGCGGCACTAAACTCTTGGCCGCGGGCCGGCGCTGAGACCTGAGGCTGCTGCTGCTGCCACTACCAAAACTTTGTAGCGCTCCTCCTGTGAACATCCACATGCACTTGCATGCAAAAGGGGGCAGCTGCTGCTTGAGATGAGCTTGCACCAACCAAACCGAAATTAAGCCCCTTTGTTTTTATTTCGGACTCTCCCCCCCCCCCACCCGTCCCCAAAAAAGATAGCTAGCTTGGTAAATTGATAGCAAGCTTTTCTTGCTGGCTCGGTGTGTTTTGCAGAGACCCCACAAAGGAAAGGTTAGGAGTGTATCCATTGTGACTTCACGAACTGCTGGTGCAATCTCTATTGTTTGGAACTTACTTTATGTCTGAAACTGAAGATGAACACGGTAAGGAAAGACTTTGTGTTTCTCAATGAAACCCTTCTTTTTCCTTTTCTTGTCTCCTCCATAGAAAGCTTTTCAAAGCAGCACTGTGTCTCTAAGCGCTTCTGGATTAAAATCACTCTACCTACATGCTGCAGTAGAAACTTTTGTCTCCAGTAAATCCATCCTTGCAACAATACCGAAAAAAAAAAAGAAACCTAGCACCTAAATAATTTATATCATTAAAAAAAAAAAGAAAGACTTTCTGTGAACAGGGTTGACCTGGTCTCTGCTACACTTACCTTTTGGCTCCAGGAAACAATTGTGGAAAAATACAGCAAAGCTACTGAACTCAATAGCAGCTGGAAAAGAAGCAGAGGTTTTTTTTTTAAACTGCATGTGAAACTGCCCGTGTAAGAAGTCAGACAAGTGCACATATGATGTCTGGGCTCAGACTGCTAGCGGTAACGGGATCGCTCAGTCTGATGCTCCTGGAGATGTTAAGCTCTTAATGGGCTAATCAAAGAGATGCAAGCGTGTGTTTTTCATTTACTTATGTGGCCACTTGGGATTCTCTAGACTCAGCGCTGAGAAACCTCATTTCTCGGTGTGTGCATAGGGCACAGGGATTCCCCCCCCCCCTTTATTTGATCGAAGCCCTCTTTCTCCTGATGTGTGTAAAAATGTGCTTTTTGCTAATTTCTCGCATTATTGAGGGCTCACGGGAGAGCAGAGAGAGAGAGACTTGTTTTTATTTGAGCTGCCGGTGCAACGCGTTTGGGCCAGATGCCAACTGTCTGGGTCACACTTGTTTTATCCAAATAGATGTAGTGCTGATGTCTGGAAATGGGCTGCTGAATGTTAACTTTAGGATCGGCTCAGCCAGAGCTAGACACTGCTTCCCCTCCAGCTGTGACTGCAAGGGTTTCGTTTTGATTCTTATTATCTTTATTGAATTTTCTCGCTGGCTCTCTATCTACCTGTCTATCGGTGTATTTCTCCCCCTTCTACCTTAGCAGGAGAGTGTATATATATATTTACAGTCTTTACCGAGAAAAGTTTTTAAGCGATTCCCTGCTTATTTTGGTCTGGCTTTTGCCAATAAAACTGACAGCTCCGAGAAATCTGAGCAAGACAGGGATAATGGAAAAAAAATGGATCAGGAGATAATAGCTTTTTTTTCTTGCAAAACAAAGTATTTTGCAGTTTTCTTTGTAGCTCGCCCTGCGGCAATATAGTTTTTGCTTCTGCTGAATTTGTGAAAAGGATCTGCTTTGCATGTAGACTTTACAACGGAAGGGTTACAGCCACCCTTCCAAACCCATGCTCAAGCCTAGATCAGAAAAAAATGTAAACTTCCAGTCTCCATAGAATAAGGTTCTTATAAATTCATGGGGCGGGGGAAGAGTCTAATCCTTGGCCCTTTGAACCATTAAGACTTTTCATGTCAAGTCTGGTACCTGTAATTGAATTTGTTTTGATGAATTTCCCTCTCCTTCCCTGGGTCCTTCCTCTCGATTTCCTTAGCAACCCCTCGTAGCACTTGTCCCTAAAGTCTGAGCCAAGGGGAAGGCGAACTTGTGCTTTACTCCAGTGAGAAGGATGTGGGGGAGATATTTTGCTCAGTATATTTGCGCATGAATAGTGGGAGATTGGAAAAAAAGAACAGATTTCCAAGCCTCTGTTTATATGTTTAAAGGCATAGCTGACAACCACCCATGTGTGTCTAACCTGGTGATTGTTTCTATGGTCTGTGCAAAACACCCATGATGGGAAAAATTTGTAACTCTGTTTTAGGTATCTCATCACCTTAAAATTGTTTTTCTAAATGCTCAATTGTGATCCCTGCCTCTGAAAAGGGGGGTCATTCTTCAAGCACCATGTATATTTACAGGTTAACACATTCATAGAGACGATCAAAGTGCTTATTCCCTTATTTGTATGCATTTATCATTAATATGTGAGGTATCCTGATGGCATGCCCTGACATGTCCGCTCCTGGGGGTGGCAGTGTCTCAGAAAGTTTCAGCTAGTCTAATCTAAGATGCCCAGGTTACACAAAGTTTAAACGTAAACCCCTGGATTACATATACTGCACTTATTTATTTATTATTTTTATTTATTTATTTATATTCTTATTTATTTATTATTAAATAATATTTATTTATTTAGATTTTGCTCACACCTTTTTCAGTAGTAGCTCAAGGTGAGTTACATTCAGGTACTCTGGATATTTCTCTGTCCCAGGAGGGCTCACAATCTAAGTTTGTACCTGAGGCAATGGAGGGTTAAGTGACTTGCCCAAGATCACAAGGAGCAGCAGTGGGAAATCTGTACCAAAATCTAGGCATATTCTAAAACAAAATGCATAGCTTAATTGGCTTAACAAGTGAATCAGCTTCGATAACAGCACTTGACAAGCAATAATGAGCACTAATTGGAAATAACTAGAATTTATGCGCAAAACTCACTGTGTATTCTGTAATGAACTGCGCCTAAACTCTAATGCGTGCTGTTCAAAAGGCATCTGGCTATTGGTGGGGAAATGGGCATTTCGTGGGCATTCCAAAATTTACGTGTGCAGTTATAGAATATGCCCCAGTGTGCTTAAATCTATGTGCAGGGTTTTAGGCCATGTTTTCAATGGCCTAAATGGATGTACGTTGTTTTAGGTGCTAGGATTTCTGCCTAAGCGTATTCAAAATACCGTGCCTAAATCTAGGCGCCGCTTATAGAATACACTTAGGGGAAATCTTTACCGTGTGGATTTTTTTAGGCGCCATTTATAGAGTGTGACCCAAAATGCATTTAAAGAGCAATTCTATAACTGGGTGTCCACATTTGCTTGCCACTTGCTATGTAAATGTACAGAACATCAGCACTTCCGTGGGTACGTGGCAGAAAATTGACTGAGTGCTGCTGTGTAAGGACGCACATAAGTGGCATACGGGGGCATTTTTGAAAGAATGTTCAAGTCAGAATTGGGATGTCCTACTCATGATGTCCAAAAAAACCCCATTAATCTCACAGCCATTTTCGAACAGGAAAAATGTTGGGATTTCCTGTTCGAAACTATGTGACATAGATATTCTTACACTGAAAATGTCCAAAATGAACAGCTATTTTCCAAAATGAAACATTCAAAATATAAATGCCAAAAAACCAGGCACAAAAACGTCTGGCATCATTTGTACAAAAATGACCACACAGATGTCCTTGCACAGCAGAGGGGCAGCCTAGTGGTCAGTGCAGTGGACTTTAACCAACCGGATTCAGGTACAAATCCCACCTTAATTCATTTATATGTTATTGGGAGTCCTCCAAAAACAGATAAAAACCTACTGTGCCTAAAGGTATGCCACTACAATAGCCATCATGCCTGCAGGTGTCTTATAAATCCAGGTTCAGTAGGTATTTCTTCATTGCAAGAGGGCTCACATACTTGTACAGAAATAAAAGAGTTAAAATGGGAGTTACATCTGGGTCCCATTGTTCAAGTCCACTGTACTGATCACTAGGCTGCAGCGGTGATCCTTGGTCAGCGGCCACCCAGGGCGGTTCGCTGCTGCGCCCCCCCCCCCCGGGTGCAGCACAACACCCCCCCCTCAGCGCATCAGCAGCCGCCCCCCTGAGTGCAATCTTGCCTGCTGGGAGCAGCTGTGCGGCAGTCGGTTCCGCTGGTTCCCTGCTCTCTCTGCCCCGGAACAGGAAGTAACCTGTTCCGGGGCAGAAGGAGCAGGGAACCAGCGGAGCTGACAGCCACGTGGCTGCTTTCTGCACCCCCCCCAGCGGCGTGTACCCGGGACGGACCGCCCCCACCGTCCGGTTGGTACAGCACTGCTAGGCTGTTTCTTACACTTGCTGCTCTATTACGAATGGCATAATACCTGAAGCCAGTGGGGACCCTACCGTTATGCCAGCTGTGGTGAGGCCAACAGGCGGCACTCTTCTGAAGTGGCATTGCCCTTGCCTTTCCTTCCTCAACCTCCTTCCCTGAATTTACCTTTTCTTTTCTTGTTTTTCAAAAGGCAGTGGTGGCAGTGGCAGTGATTCCCATAGGCTGCCCTGCCGCCAGGCCCAGCCCCTTCTCTCTACTGTGGCCCGCCTCTCTGATGTAACTTCCTGTTTCCTCGGAGGCGGACCACAGTAGAAAGAAGGGGCCAGGACCGGTGGCAGGGCAACCCATGGGAATCGCTGCTGCTGCTGCCCTTTGAAAAACATGAAAATAAAAGGTAACTTCGGGGAAAGGGGTTGGGGAAGGAAGGAGGGAGATGTCATACCATGGCTGGGGGGGGGGGGGGCAGAAGAGCTGGGGCGGTGGCTGTGGAAGAGCCGGGAGGGTGGGGGCAGCTCATTTCTCACCTCAGGTGGCAGATTGTCTTGGGCTGCCCCTGCCTGAAGTTATCAAAGATCCTAGTATTCACTGTCACTTTCACTTCTTATGGGGATGGGAGGAGGTCAGTAACAACTGGGAGATGGAGGGATCATCCCTTAATCCCTTCAGTTGTCAGCTGCTCAATCAGGGCACCTTTTTGTACCTAGATGTGAACAGGTCTAGATAAAAATGGCCTTTTTTTTTTTTTTTTGCTGTAGATGTTTCTTTCTGATCCATTGTCGCTGAAAGATGTCCTAATTTTGAGCCCACCCTAGTCCTGCATAAAACCTACCTCCAACACACCTCGTTGCTATTTAGATGAACTACAGTGTAAAACGTCCAAATTCTGCTTTTCAAAAGTTGCAGTTTGGAAGTTTTCGGCAGATAGACGTTTGAGTCATCCGTCTGCTTTGAAAATGAGCGCCATAAATGCAAGGGGGCATTCATAGGGGTTGAGAATGGGAGGCGCATGGACGGGGCTGCCACATACACATGCAATTTACAGAATATTGAAAGTTGCACATGCTCTTTCCACATTTACACAACTGCATTTATGCCAGGTCTATGGCTGCTGTAATTGTGGGCATGTAAATGTTAGGTGCGCCCATGCCGGGTTACGTTGGTATTCTATAATGGAATCTGGTTGCCCAGAGACTTTTAAAGAATAGGCTCTCACTGAGCAACATCTGGACGCTAAAAGGGGCATCCAGTTATAGAATTGCCCCCTTAGGGGTGAATTCTACATGTGGCATTGAAAAAATCAGCACTGAAAAAAATGCTATTCTATAAGCCATGCTTAAAGTTAGGTGCAATTTATAGAATAGCGCTTACGCCCAGGAATCACACCTAACTTTAGGCGCGGCCATTTGCACCAACTGAAACATGGTGCAAATGTGTGTGCCTAAATTAGGCCTGAATCCCCCTAACTCTATAACAGAGCGCGTAAATGATAGGGATGCCCCTGTTCCGCCCATGACCCTCCCATTTCCACACCCCACACCTAAATTTATGTGTATAAATTCCAGTTAAAATCTAATTAGTGCCAATAATTGCTTGTTAAAAGCCAATAATTGGTGCTAATTAGCTCATTATTCAGCTAAATTGCGCACACAAATTGGGCACGCTCAAATTTGCACGTGCAATTGTTGGTGACTTTTATAGAATTAGGGGGTTAGTGGCTAGTAGGCAGGGAAATGTGAAATGATACTATTTATATTAAACAATTAAATTAAAGTTTAATTTTAATGAAGTAATTTTCATTTGTTTTTGGGATCTATTGTTGAGCCGTTGTTGATTCCCAGTATAAAAAGAAAAAAAAAAGATACATTTGAAGTACTTGAGACAGAGCTTTTAAAACTTATTTTCCCCCTGTCTCCTTATTACCATTAACACATCTCCCACTTCTTCCCTGCCCTAGCTTTCTCGTCACAATACCATTGTAATATGCTTTATGATTGACTTGCATTTTCTGGTAACATCATCTGCTCATTCTGTTCTTATCTGGTGAAAAGAGCGTAACTCAGTGTAAAGGTATTGCTTTATGGTATTTATATTTGTTCATTAACTTTTATTTCTGGTCCATAAGAAATGAGTTTGAAATACTCCTGCTTTGTGTTGTCACCATAGGAGCCAACTTTTCAAAATTATTGGGGGTGCTAAGCCCAGTGGAAATAACCCCTCCCTGGACACATACAAGGAATTTTCTCAATTATTGGGAGTGCTCAAGCACCCATAGCACCCACACAGTCGGCTCCTATGGTTGTCACCCTTGTACTTCCAAAAGATACAAGCAGGTTTGGTGATCATCAGCGCAACCTCACCAAACCTTGAATATATTTTGAACATGATCTCTGTGTGTTTATGCTTGAGCTGCACTATAAGTGTGAAAATGACCGGCTGGTGGCACTAAAGTTTTATTACAACCCAGAAAAAGATGTAGGGGGATGTGATACAGTATCTGCAGCCTAACAGATTCATACAGTATTTCTTCAGGACACCTGGGACAGATAAAACTTTACATAAATACCACAGGCCACTTTTTGCTGCAGCTGTGTGGAAGAACCCCTAAAGTGGCTGGGGCTCTTCAGCTTGGAGAACAGACAGCCAAGGGGAGTGGAGAAGTGGCCTAGTGGTTAGAGCACCCGTGACAGTTCAAATCCCACTGCTGCTGCTTGTGATCTCGGGCAAGTCACTTAACCATCCATTGCCTCAAGCACAAACTTAGTGGCACTTTTACAAAGGTGCACTGAAAAATGGCCTGCGGTAGTGCAGGCACATGGTTTGGGCGCATGCAGAATCATGTGTGTGCTATCAGCAGTTGTGATAGCTAGTGTTCAGTATTGACCCTGTACACTAGCTGTCACAGTATGACCCCAGCACTAATTTGGACTGTTGACATCCCTGGAAGCTATTCTAAATCTTGACAATTTTGAGGGATCTGGATTTGCACTCCCCTTCTGAAATGTGGAATGAATGTCTCTGTGTTTGTCTTGCCCTAGTCACATCAGAAACCTTGCCAAATGGATGTACTGGTGATCTAGACGTGTGAATCCTGGCTTTCCAAAATCAAGTTGCGGCTGATATTCAGACCGCGGAAATTAGTCTGGCTAACTCCTCCGGTAGATGCTAATGCTGAATATTCAATGCTGGGCCATTTCCGGTGACTGGCATTGAATATCCAGTTTATTTTTGGCCGATTTGAACTTAACCGGCCAAGCCGATATTCAGTGCTGTTCCAACTGACCAAAGATATACTACCAAAGATAGCCACCAAACCCACGCTAAAAATTGGCGGATAGCCGGTTATATTGTGCGATTTGAGCAGCTATCTGCTAGCCGCTATCTGCAATATTCAGCGGAAGACAGCCAGCTATCTCCCATTGAATATTGCTGGACAACCAGCCATATGTCATTTAACCGGCCAGGTGCTGTTCCTGGCTGGTTAACTGGTTTTGAATATCGGGGGAGGGGGGTTATAAATATTTCTATAGCTAGATGTTTATGTGCTACGATTCAAACATCTGAATCATGAATGGACCTTCTAAAATAAGCACCATTACGATTTGCATTGTAGTAGCTGGCTCAGGTGTACTCCAATAAATCTTTCTACATATTGAGATGATAAATTTGATATTTACATGCTAATAAAGCTGTGACTAAGTGTTAACGTTGATGTTAGGTGTAATGTGTTGTCTGTTTGCTATCTCTGGCGTGGGCCGATGCCCCGGTCTACCTCTGCGCCGAGGGGCTGGGGTGGTGGTTGTGCCTGGGGTAGGGCTGGCTTGGCTCTGGGTGAGGTGTCATGGCTTTCCATACTATGTCAGTGGGTGCTGCTCTCTCAAACAGTTGTCCCAGATTTTTCATATGATTTGTCTTAATGATCTGCTCAATGTGTTTGTACCTCAAGGTTTTACTGTCAAAATCTGAACATAATCTCCTCTCTCCTTTTCTCAAAATTGTTTTCACTCCTTTCACATTATAAGTCTGTCTTTTTGTGTCATGCTTTTATCCTGATTGCCTCACAGTTTCACTGGCCACCCTTTCTACCTGGATATAGCTGTTCGCTATCCTTGCTACCTCTTCTGTAGTGATGAGTACAGCTATTTCTAAATGAACAATGCATCCTTTAGAAATGTCTAGGTGCATTCAGACATTCAGGATGCACACTTGCCATCAGATTGTGCAGGAAAGGAAGGGGTGCACAGGCACTTCTGGGTGATTTACATATATAATTTATGTATTTGATTCAGGGCTGGTTCTTTAGGTGTTTGACCTGTGCAGGAAAGATGCACAGGGCACCACTGTGTCAGGGCAACAGTGGTGGACGGGTACCACTGATCATCCCTATTCTCTCAGCTATGGAAGGCATTACTAACCATAGCACTCTTGGTGATTTTACTGCATTGCTGCAAGGCAGGGCATCCCAAACCTGTCCTGGGGACCCCACAGCCAGTCACGTTTTCAGGATATCCACAATAAGTACATAAGTACATAAGTAGTGCCATACTGGGAAAGACCAAAGGTCCATCTAGCCCAGCATCCTGTCACCGACAGTGGCCAATCCAGGTCAAGGGCACCTGGCACGCTCCCCAAACGTAAAAACATTCTAGACAAGTTATACCTAAAAATGAGGAATTTTTCCAGTCCATTTAATAGCGGTCTATGGACTTGTCCTTTAGGAATCTATCTAACCCCTTTTTAAACTCCGTCAAGCTAACCGCCCGTACCACGTTCTCCGGCAATGAATTCCAGAGTCTAATTACACGTTGGGTGAAGAAAAATTTTCTCCGATTCGTTTTAAATTTACCACACTGTAGCTTCAACTCATGCCCTCTAGTCCTAGTATTTTTGGATAGCGTGAACAGTCGCTTCACATCCACCCGATCCATTCCACTCATTATTTTATACACTTCTATCATATCTCCCCTCAGCCGTCTCTTCTCCAAGCTGAAAAGCCCTAGCCTTCTCAGCCTCTCTTCATAGGAAAGTCGTCCCATCCCCACTATCATTTTCGTCGCCCTTCGCTGTACCTTTTCCAATTCTACTATATCTTTTTTTTTTTGAGATACGGAGACCAGTACTGAACACAATACTCCAGGTGCGGTCGCACCATGGAGCGATACAACGGCATTATAACATCCGCACACCTGGACTCCATACCCTTCTTAATAACACCCAACATTCTATTCGCTTTCCTAGCCGCAGCAGCACACTGAGCAGAAGGTTTCAGCGTATCATCGACGACGACACCCAGATCCCTTTCTTGATCCGTAACTCCTAACGCGGAACCTTGCAAGACGTAGCTATAATTCGGGTTCCTCTTACCCACATGCATCACTTTGCACTTGTCAACATTGATCACTTTGCACTTGTCAACATTGAATATGCATGAGATAAATTTGCATATACTAGAGGCTCAGTATATGCAAATTCATCTCATGCATATTCATTGTGGATATCCTGAAAACCTGACTGCCTGTGGGGTCCCCAGGACAGGTTTGTGAAGCCCTGCTCTAATGAACCTTCTTGGCCATGGTTGGTGCTGTTCCTGGTGCAGACACAGTGTGCCACTGCTGTTAAAGCTGGCTCTGATTCAACTTACTGATGGTCCTTCCTTCCTGAAAGCTTAAGGAAATAAACAATAACATTATATAAAAAAAGATACAAATAGAAGCACAATAACAATAATAGTTGGACAATAACACAAGATAAAAAAATTGTAGGAATAAGTAATCTTCATCTATGTGGTCAGCCATAAATAACATTCACTGGGCAGTGCAAAAAGCCAGGTTTTTAATATGCATCTAAATCTCAAATTCTAGACTAGTTTATTTTGGAATACAATTCTTAACTGTTAGATTAAGACAGGAAGAAGATCTTTGCTGTGACTTAACCAGTCTTAGCTCCTTTAAAGTGGAAATACAAAGGAAAGCCTTAAAGTCTGGGCAGGAACATTCCAGGCAAGACAATGATCTTGTAGTGAAACTGCACCTGAGCCATGGGGAGGGCAGTTTTCAAGAGCCATCTACATTTCATAACATTAAAAATATTTATATCCTGCACATATCTGAAAGGTTCAGTGCGGATTCACAAATAAGAGAACTTGGAAAACCTAAGAATTAACAGCTTCTCTCAGACTTCTCACAAATTTAAGGATTTTCTAATAGAAAAACTCAAACAACTACAGGAGAATACAAACTCTATAGAAAATATTCCAACCTGGTAAAAGGAGTTTGATTTATATATGTAAAGTTAGTTTGGAGGTGTCCCTTTAAACTGATGGAAAAAATTTCCAACCCGTATATGAAATATATATCTCACAAATGGAACCTCAAACCTCCTAACAAGGAATACAAGCATTGTGAATACTTTGGTATTGTTCCTTGTTAGGAGGTTTGAGGTTCCATTTGTGAGATATATATTTTATATACGGGTTGGAAATTTTTTCCATCAGTTTAAAGGGACACCTCCAAACTAACTTTACATATATAAATCAAACTCCTTTTACCAGGTTAGGATTTTCGAATACACTTTTCTGGAATAAAAGTGTCTAAATATCCACTTAAAGGAGTAAAAAGGCCGTTTGAAAACTGTGTGTAACACGATCCTGCTATCCTGGGTTAGAAGGGGCTCAAGAGGCACTACATATTTTTGTCACTTACTCACTCTGATCTTGTCAGCTCATCCACTCAGGAACCACATGACACTCAGAGGATCAAAAGAACTGGAACATTTATTAATTTCTTAACTGATGCATTGATCTTCATACAGTTCAAATATAAGTCATATTGGTTTAAGATGATTATAAGCAATAATACATTACTGGATTAACACACATGCTTGACCCTTATGCCTGTACTGCAGCTCAGTTAGAGCCCAGAGCAGATTTCACACTCCCAACGAACTTCAATACCATCCGGGCTAGGCTTTCAGTAACTGCATATACTCCCTTTGGGTTTCATGTGCATTGTTTTAAAGTTCCCTTTCAGGATTCTTACCATGAAATCACTGGTACAGTGTTCTGGTTTTGTAAAGTGCTGCCCCACAGAGGTGACATTCTGATTGGTGCTAGCATTTTTCATATGGTGTCTATGTAAATTAAATCTCTTCTTTAGCATCTGACTTGTTTCTCCAATGTAGCAGCATTTGTTGCATTTTTTACACTGAATGATATATACCACACTGGAAGATGAGCACGTGAAAGATTCCTTAATGTTGAATATTTTTCCTTTGTAAATGACCGTGGGGTCCTGTGAAATGTTTTGACATAGTTTGCAGCTGGATATATTGCAAGGATGTGTGCCATTCTCTTCTTTTTGAGTCTGTGTTGGGAGCTTAGTTCTAATTAGCTTGTGTTTTAAGTTGGGTGGCTGTCAGAATGCCAGCACTGGTGGGGATGGGAATATCACTTTCAGTAATTCATCCTCCGGGAGTAGAGGCTGTAGATCTTTTATGATTTTTCTTAATTTTTCCAGCTCTGGGTTGTATGTCACTATAAGGGGGATTCTATCTGTGGCATTTTTTTCTTTGTACTGTAGCAGATTTTCCCTGGGTGTTTTGAGGGAGGAGGCAATATTCTTGGAGATTATTTTGGGGTTGTAGCCTTTCTGTTCGAAGGATGCAGTCAGGATTTCAAGGTATCTGTTTCTGTCCCCTGGGTCAGAGCAGATATGGTGGTATCTTGTGGCTTGGCTGTAAATAATGGATCTTTTTGTATGTGAAGGGTGGAAGCTGGAGTTGTGGAGGTAGCTGCATTTGTCTGTGGGTTTCTTGTATATGGATGTTTGTATATAGCCATAGCTGATTGAGATTGTGGTGTCCAAAAAATTGACTTTTTCTGGGGAGTAGTCAATTTTGAATCTGATTGTAGGATGGTATGTATTGAAGGAATTGAAAAATTGTTTCAGAGTTTCTTCCCCCTCAGTCCAAATCATAAAAATGTCATCGATGTACCCAGTGGCGTACAAAGGAGGGGGGGGGGGGGGGGGGCGGTCCGCCCTGGGTACACGCCGCTGGGGCATATTGGGGTGCTGTCCTGGTGCCCATCACAGTGCCCATTATTTGTAGATAGATATCATTGTTAAAGCGGAAATAGTTGTGAGTTAAAATAAATTTGATTAATTTTGTAATAGTTTCTGGTGAGTATTGGTGGCCCAGTGTGGATGTTTTTAGGAGCTTCTCACATGCAGCTATGCCATCCGCATGGGGAATGTTGCTGTATAGTGAATTTCCTGGAAGCCAATAAGTTGCAAGATCCGAGACAACATGGTTTTACCAAAGGGAAATCGTGCCAAACGAATCTCATTGAGTTCTTTGATTGGGTGACAGGAGAATTGAATCAGGGACGAGCTATGGACATAATCTACTTAGATTTCAGCAAAGCTTTTGACACGGTTCCCCACAGGAGGCTCTTAAATAAACTGGAAGGGCTGAAGATAGGACCCGAAGTGGTGAACTGGATTAGGAACTGGTTGACGGACAGAAGCCAGAGGGTGGTGGTGAATGGAATACGCTTGGAAGAGGGAAAGGTGAGTAGTGGTGTGCCTCAGAGATCGGTGCTGGGACCGATTCTGTTCAATATATTTGTGAGTGACATTGCCGAAGGGTTAGAAGGTAAAGTTTGCCTTTTTGCGGATGATACTAAGATCTGCAACAGAGTGGACACCCGGGAGGGAGTGGAAAACATGAAAAAGGATCTGAGGAAGCTAGAAGAATGGTCTAAGGTTTGGCAATTAAAATTCAATGCGAAGAAATGCAAAGTGATGCACTTAGGGAATAGAAACCCTCGGGAGATGTATGTGTTAGGCGGGAAGAATCTGTTAGGTACGGATGGGGAGAGGGATCTTGGGGTGATAGTATCTGAGGATCTGAAGGCGACGAAACAGTGTGACAAGGCGGTGGCCGTAGCTAGAAGGTTGTTAGGCTGTATAGAGAGAGGTGTGACCAGCAGAAGAAAGGAGGTGTTGATGCCCCTGTATAAGTCGTTGGTGAGGCCCCACCTAGAGTATTGTGTTCAGTTTTGGAGGCCGTACCTTGCGAAGGATGTAAAAAGAATTGAAGCGGTGCAAAGAAAAGCTACGAGAATGGTATGGGATTTGCGTTACAAGACGTATGAGGAGAGACTTGATGACCTGAACATGTATACTCTGAAAGAAAGGAGAAACAGGGGTGATATGATACAGACGTTCAAATATTTGAAAAATATTAATCCGCAAACGAACCTTTTCCGGAGGTGCAAAGGCGGTAGAACGAGAGGACATGAAATGAGATTGAAGGGGGGCAGACTCAAGAAAAATGTCAGGAAGTATTTTTTCACGGAGAGAGTAGTGGATGCTTGGAATGCCCTCCCGTGGGAGGTGGCGGAAATGAAAACGGTACCAGAATTCAAACACGCGTGGGATAAACATAAAGGAATCCTGTTCAGAAGGAATGGATCCTAAGGAGCTTAGCCGAGATTGGGTGGCAGAGCCAGCCGGTGGTGGGAGGCGAGGATAGTGCTGGGCAGACTTATACGGTCTGTGCCAGAGCCAGTGGTGGGAGGCGGGGCTGGTGGTTGGGAGGTGGGGATAGTGCTGGGCAGACTTATACGGTCTGTGCCCTGAAGAGGACAGGTACAAATCAAAGTAGGGTATACACAAAAAGTAGCACATATGAGTTTGTCTTGTTGGGCAGACTGGATGGACCATGCAGGTCTTTTTCTGCCGTCATTTACTATGTTACTATGTTTCTATGTTCATCCATCGTGACCAGAAGGGTACTCGGTGGTAATTGCTTGATATTTTTCAATTTATTCAGAAAGTCTGTGGTGCTTGTATGAAGCTACTACTACTACTAACAAACATTTCTAAAGCGCTACTAGGGTTACGCAGCGCTGTACAATTTAAACATAGAAGGACAGTCCCTGCTCAAAGAGCTTACAATCTAAAAGACAAGAGAACAATCTAAAGACAAAGGTTTGTTTTCTAGCCCATTATAAACCATAAAATTGTACTGCTTTGTCACCCTCCTATCTCCATGCATATCTCCTTGTCCCTCATCCACCCGACTCTTCCTGTCTCTCACCTATCCACCCCCATCCTGTTAGACTGTCACTGGAATGCTTTGATGTTTCACTTATATGTACTGTCATCTACCAACATTTGCTTATTTCCAATCTGACAAAGAAGGGCTACCTTTGAAAGCTAATCAAGAAATGTATTAAGTTATGTCCAATAAAAAAGGTATCATCTTATTTTCTTTTCCATGTTTTATTTTGTTTTATTTCTATTGATTACCTTTAAAAGTGGACTAACACTACTACAACTTATCATTTCTATAGCGCTACTGGACGTACGCAGCGCTGTACACTTGAACCTGAAGAGACAGTCCCTGCTCGACAGAGCTTACAATCTAATTAGGACAAACAGGACAAACAAAAGATAAGGGAATATTAAAGTGAGGATGATAAAATAAGGGTTCTGAACAAGTGAACAAGGGTTGGGAGTTAAAAGCAGCATCAAAAAGGTGGGCTTTTAGCTTAGATTTGAAGACGGTCAGATATGGAGCTTGACGTACCGGCTCAGGAAGTCTATTCCAGGCATATGGTGCAGCAAGATAAAATGAATGGAGTCTGGAGTTAGCAGTGGAGGAGAAGGGTGCAGATAAGAGAGATTTACACAGTGAACGGAGTTCCCGGGGAGGAATGTAGGGAGAGATGAGAATGGAGAGGTACTGAGGAGCTGCAGAGTGAATGCACTTATAGGTCAATAAGAGGAGTTTGAACTGTATGTGGAAATGGATAGGAAGCCAGTGAAGTGACTTGAGGAGAGGGCTAATATGAGCATAACGACCCTGGCGGAATATTAGTCGTGCAGCACCACACCTCTCTACTCAAGATATATCTATTAAGATGTTTTATTGCATATTGCGTAGATAATTTAAGTAGCATACTATACTATTATTTGAGTTATTTTTTGCTGTAATTGTTGCCTATCTTCAACTTACTCTTACTCTACACTGCCTTGTGTGATTTTTCAAACAGGCGGTTAATAAATCCTAATAAATAAATAAATAAATAAATGTTGGCTTTCTTCTATTTTTGGCTCTAATTCCATTTTGAGGGTAATTTTATAAAGTCATTTTTGTTCGTATGTAGCCTCATAAAATTGCAATCAGGATAAAAGTACCTATGTTGACATAATGGCATGTACTTTGTCAATAGGCATGTACAGGGGGGCAAGGTTTTGGTGATGCATGGGCAGGGTTTGCAAGTACACATGAAGGTTATAAAAGAGGTTAATTTATGCGCATACTTGAATAATCTAGATATGGACATTTTCACCTGCTCTACAGCAGGTGTACATATCCATGCCTGCAATGTAGGCATGATTTCTGACACTTAAGCACCTCTTGGACCTGCTGCTCCCTTATCAAATTGTTTTCTTTGGGAGTATTTCTATAAGGTAGGCACTATTTACACACCAGTTATGCACATAAATGCCAAGAATGTGCCTACAGGTAGTCAGTCATACACATCGGTGAAGTCTGAGCAGGACTCACATTTACATATGTAACTTAAAGAGTACAATACATTAACGTGTAACACTGTTCCCTCTAAGCTGAACAGGAGTCCTCCACGTACAGTCCTGTCAGTGGGGGGCGCTGTTTCACTATCACATGTTCAGTAGTGAGGGCAGGCAAGCTATGCAGGACTCCAGGGAACCTGTCTGTCCCTAGCAATTGAAAACACAGAATTGAAGCACCACCGCCCACTGGTAGCTGTGCAGTTGGACCGAGGAGTACATACACTGCGTGGAAGGGGTACTAAATCTGCTGCATATATAAAAAAAAACACTCCTGAAAAAGCCAGCGGGGAGGGGGAGAGGAGGGAACACGTTGCTCTTCCAGTCCACCCCTATGCCCCCCCCCCCCCCAAATTGGAGGGCTGGCTATGCCCATGGCATATACTTGCATACGTGTGCACTTGCATACATAGATGTCATTAGCCTAATGACATAGATGCATAATTGGTGTTTAATTGTTCGTGTGTACTTTATAGAAACCCCCTGTACACTTTTTCTTCCATTTTGGTACATTCTATTTAAAAGCCAGTTAATGATGGACATCTTTTTTTCTTTAATTTAGCCATGTTGATCCTAGATAAGTAAATAAACCCAGAGACTATTCTGCTATTTTAGCCTGCTCTCCAACAGACTGGTACATCTGCAGAGTTTGAGCATGCTCACTTCACCCTCTTCCCAAATTCTCTTAATTCCTTGGCAAAATCCCCCTTTCTCAGCCCCTTCCTCTCATAATGAAAATATATACTTATTTTCAGAAAATATCTTTCCTCTTTGTTCAATCCCCCAAGGTTCACCGGATAGTGAGTTTATTTTCCCTCTCGCAAAATGAGGAGACTAGAAACAAGCTTTCAAGCTTTAATAAGTCTGCAGGGAATGTTACTTTTTACAAGAAATTGGCTGTATATAGATTTCTGTTGGCTCTGGTCATCAGTATTTGCTCAGGATCAGTTCCATTGTAACTTGTCAGTGCAGAGCAGGCCTCTTAGCCTAGCTTTACCTTTGCGTTGTCTGGCATCCCATCTCGAATACGCAGGAACATTTTAGGAGAATCTTTTGTGTTGGTGTATTGGATTACAACATCCTAGCCCTCAGTGATTGTATCCAGTGGCAGTTGCTAAACCAATTTAAGAGCAGTAAGTGATTTTAAAAGTGCTTTACAGCAAAGGAACGGAAGTGATTTTCATAAAGCAGTTTTTATTCCTGTTGGAGACTCGTTCACATCTTAATTGTGAGTACAGTTTAAACAAAAATTGTTTTGGTTGAGTAACTATAAATAATGTAGGGGCCCTTGAACTAAGCAGTGTTAGGTGCTAATGTGTACCTGATGCACCAAAAATGGACTAATGTTGGACTATATTATACCATACATAGTTTTATAGTCTGCTAACTTTCCAAAAAGATCCTAAGCGGATAACAATATTAATTCCTCCAGTCAAGAAAAACTATAGATCTTATATCATAATCTCATTTACCTTCATCCATCTCACTAAACAGCAATGTTTTCAATATTCTTCTAAAAGTATAGTGTTATTAATCTTCTAATAGTTACAGGTAAATTATTCCATAATTTTACATCCTGGTACAAGAAAGATGATTCTAATGTCGATTTTTGTAAGACACCCTTAAAAGTAGGATAATTTAATTTCAAACAATGATCAGATCGTGCTGATGTAAAAGAAGTCTAAATAGTAAGTCAGCTTATCAGAACACTCGCCATATAGAGATTTAAACACCATAGAAATTATTTTAAATTGAATCAGTTGCAAGCCAGTGCAGCTCCCTGAACAAATGTGACATCCTATCATATCTTCCTAGACCATAAATCAGCCTGGCAGCCATATTTTACAAGAACTGCAACCTATGGAACACTTTTGTGCTACAGTCCACAAACAATGAATTACAATAATCAAAATATGGGAGTAAAACTGCTTGAACAACTGCTCTAAATCTATTAAATTGTAGTTTAGAGCGAATCGCTGTAAGTTGTTGCAGCCAAAAAAAGAATTTATTGGATTAAGCTTTCATACGTAACTCAAAGGTTAAATTAGAATCCAGTATGATGCCCAAAACTTTAGAATGATTCTCCATTGTTAATATCTCTCCTGTATCTAATGTAAAGTTGTGTTGTGCTTTAGTTTTACAACTGTACAATGCTAAGGGGTTCTTTTACTAAGCTGCAGGAAAAAGGACCCTGTGGTAGCGGCAGGGGCTGTTTATCCCGCGTGCCAGGGCTGTTTTTACTGTAGCGGGTAAAAAAGCCCCCAAAACAAAATGGCCATGCGGTAAGAAAACTCTTACCACATGACCATGTGGCGGGGAGCCCCACCCACTGAAGTGACGGTAAGGGCTCAAGCAGTAACCCAGCAGTAACCAGGCAGCGAGCAGTGATGCCCAGTTAACGCCAGGTTACCACTGCACAAACCATTTCTGGGGTTCCTCAGGAAGTGGCACATGCTCGACCCAGAACTGCCACCGGCAGCCACATTGGGCTGGTGGTAGTCCCAGAAGGGCCCTTGAGTGTGCAGCATTTATTTATTTATATTTTTTAAAGGCGTCATGTCAGGGGCGGAGAATGGGTGTGGATGTGTTAATCAGATAGTGTGATGACATTACTGCTGCACTAACTGGATAGTGTATCCATAATATGGGAACCTTTAGCGTTTCCTAAATATGAGGCGGTAAGTGCTTCTGCATTCATTTTTTTAAACGGCCGTGCTCTAATGCTAACTTTAGCATGTGGCCAGAAATAAAACAAATAGAAAAAATTCCTTTTTGATGGCCATGTTAGAAGTAGGCTTAGGATGTAGGAAAGACCCATGTAAGGGTGCACTAAGCTCATTTCTTGGTGTGGCGTAGTGGGAGGGTCCCTTAAAGAAATGATTATTATTGTGGATTGGATTGGATTTATTAGTTTTTTTTAGTCCACCTTTATCCAGCGTGGATTACAATAAAAGCATTCATAAAATATACAATAAACAAAAATACAAAAGCAGCAAAAACAAGACATATGAAAAATACGCCACTTAAACAGGACAGTAAAAAGCCTTAAACAAAAGAAAGTCTCTTAGGAGCTTCCGAAATGCTGGCTCTCAGGTTTCACATTTGAGCATTGTGAGTTCTAGGAGCAAGTGCTGTGATGCAGGAGTCAGCAGCATAGGCTGATGCTCTGAGCGCAAAAATTGTGATGGCGTATGCCATTGTACCACAGTTTTCAAGTAAGAAGCGGAATCTTGGTAAATACCTTGATAAACCATAGTCAACAACTTATGTAGAATCTTCCATTGCAGTGGTAACCATTTCAAGCGTTTCAGACTGAAGGAAATATGTTCAGAATGGGGAAGTCCCAATAACAATTGCACAGGTGAATTCATTGCTCTCTATAACTCTTGAAGAGAGTATTTTGGCAACCAAAGGTAAACAATGGTACAATAATCTAAGCAAGTACCAGAGATTGCAACACTGTGCAGTAAGTTCTTCAGTTTACTGTGTGGTAATTGCCAAAATTAAATGTGGTAACTGCACAACGTATACATTATTATTATTATTTATTGTATTTGTACCCCACATTTTCCCACCTTTTTGCAGGCTCAATGTGGCTTACAGAGTATGGAAATGAGAACGTCATTACATGATATAAGAAAACAGTCGATCATAAGCTGAGGCGAAAGAGGAATTTAGGTAGAAGGTGTTAGGTAAGGTCGTGAAAGAGGTGTTTTGGTGTACTTGGGTGGTTTAGGGAATGATTTGTTTCAATGAGGGTGACTTTTGTAGGCTCTGTTGAAGAGATGTGTTTTCAAAGCTTTGCGAAAGCTGGTTATATTGGTCATGGTTTTTAGAGCCATGGGTAGTGCGTTCCAAAACTGTGTACTTTTGTACTCAAAGGTGGTAGCATAAGCCTGTTTGTACTTCATTCCTTTACAGCTAGGAAAGTTCAGGTTGAGGAATTTGCGGGCCGATCTTTTGGCATTCCTGGGCGGTAAGTCCACTAAGTTTAGCATATAGAGTGGGGCATCTGCGTGAATGATTTTGTGTACAGTCGTGCAGATCTTGAACTCAATTCGTTCCTTGAGCGGGAGCCAATGCAGTTTCTCTCTGAGGGGTTTCACACTTTCGTATTTAGGTGTTCCAAAAATTACCTGTTAGGGGTGTTTTCAGCATTTTTTGTATTTATTTTATTTATTTATTTGGATTTTGCTCACACCTTTTTCAGTAGTAGCTGAAGGTGAGTTACATTCAGGTACAGTTTTTATATACCATCCCAACCCTTAGCTCTAGATGGTTGGAGGCAGAAGGCATGGCAGATACGTAATGTAGATAGTCACACTGTTTGAGGTGATATTAACTGCTCTGCATTATTTGCTGTAATAATGTCTGGTAACCATCTCTGATTAACCGTGAGGTGCAGTCCCTGCCCATTCATGCTCTTTTTGCATTAACATGCACTAACTGCTCTGGGGAAACAGCTAACAGTTAATGTACTGTGTTAACTGTTATCATGGCACTGGCTCTAACTGCTCCAACTGTCACTGTGCATTAATTCCCATGTTAGCTAACATAGAGGGACATTTTCAAAAAGTAATCTGAGTCAGAATTGGGACGTCCTGCTCATAACATCCCCCCCCCAAAAAAACCCCCTTCTGTCTTACATCCATTTTCAAACAGGAAAAACGTCCAGATTTTCTGTTTGAAAATGGTTGTGAGATGAACATTTCTGTGCTGAGAACGTCCAAAATGAATAGCCATCTTCCAAAATGAAACGCCCAATTTATGAATGACAAAAAATCAGGGATAGGGACATCTGTTTGACGTTAATCTAAATTAGTAGATTAGGGTCTGTCTTTCCAATCTGTTTTCTCTTTAGCTGTATCTTAATTGTTTTTGTTTGTGGTGTAAACCATTTTGAATGGACTTGTCCATAAAGGTGGTATAAAATCCAATGATGATGATGAAAATACCCTGCAGTGACAATGTTCCCTTTTCTCTTCTTAATTGGAATAATTGACTATCATTTAAGGGATGTGCCTGGGGTGGGTGAGGAAAAAAAACTACCTAAAGTTAGGAGAAATTGATTTTAGATGCTTAAAGCAAGCTAATGCTTTATTTTCACATTCTAGGCCAGTAAGAGACAAACTAAAGCTAAGACAAATTGATTTTAGATGCTTTAAACAAGTTAGGGCTCCTTTTACAAAACTGAGCCAGTGATTCTGGTGTGGCAAATTTGTGACAAAGCCCACTCAATTCCTATGGGCTTTGTCGCATTTGCCGCGCCAGAATTGCTAGTGTGGCTTTATAAAAGGAGCCCTTAATAACTAATTTTTGCTTTTTAATAAAATAAAATATAGAACTTATCAATAAAGCCCTCTCGGGGGGATTCATCAAGGTGCGGTAAAAGTTTGCATATTACCACAGCTTGATTTCCCATGGAGATTCAACAACCTGTAGGATCTTGGTACCACAATTTGCCGAATCCTGCCTTAGAGGAATAACACTGCTTGTGAGCCACCTCTCAACAGGGGCGAAGGCGGGACCAGAGCCCGAGATGAGGGGGCACATTTTAGCCCCCCCTGGCGCTGCCGACCCCCCCGCCATTTTAACCCCACCCCTGACATTTTTACCCCTCCCGCCGCCACCACCACCACCACCATCACCTTTGACCCCCCCCCCGGCGCCAACCCTTTTGACCCCCTCTTCCTGCTGCCGCCAACCCTCCCCCCGCTGCCGCCGTCGGGTACCTTTGCTGGTGGGGGTCCCCAACCCCCACCAGCCGAAGTCCTCTTCTCTGGTGCAGCCGCGTTGCTGATCTGCAAGGGCAGGCTTCTGTTTCTGTGAGTCTGATGTCCTGCATGTACAACGTGCAACGTGCAGGACGTCAGACTGACGGAAGTAGAAGCCTACCCTTGCAGATCAGCAACGCGGCCGTGCCGGAGAAGAGGACTTCGGCTGGCGGGGGTTGGGCACCCCAGCCAGCAAAGGTACCTGACGGCGGCGGCAGGGGAGGGTTGGCGGCGGGAGGGGGTTGGTGGGGGGGGCGGGGTGGGGCCAAATCTACAGGGGCCCATGCCCCTGAGGCCCCATGTAGCTATGCCCCTGCCTCTCAAGCAGCATTATTCCAGCAAGCTCCAAACAGCAGCCCGATGTTCCTGGGCCATTAACTAAGGGTCCCCTCAGACTTCTGGCACCCTCCCAGAGTTGGAGCTCCCTAACTCCCCCTCCCCCACCCGAAAGGTTGGTGGTCCAGGGTGGGGGTCTTTTGAGGTCCAGGAGGCTCTTCGGGCAGGAGCAATGCCCAATCACTCCTGCCCTGTCCAGCGCTGCCTTCAGAATGGTGCCCCTAGCAATAGTATCTCACTAGAAATATATAGACAAAAATAAACTGAAACTCCAAAACACCAGACTTGTATGCAGTTTATCAGCAGGGAAATAGAAGGAGATGCATTTCCCTCTGTTCTGTACAAAGACAGTTGATGTCCATTCTGAAAACAGATGTATTCCAATCCTGTAGCCAAAGCAAAGCAGATATGGTCCAGGGAAAGGGAAACCACAAGTCCAGCCACAAATAGGAAGTTTGCACTGGATGGAGCAGGAGTCAGACACAGCAGGGCCTTCAGAGTGCACAGAGGCCCAGAGGCCCTGTGCTTACTGTCTGTTTTAATGTCCTTGCCATATGTCCTGGGACGATGCAGCAAGGGTGGGGTAGGGAAGTTGGAAGGAAGCTGCTGGACAAGGAGAAGAGCTTCACCTAATGACAAAGCCATGTCATGAAGGAGTCCATGTACTGAGTCTTATGGTTTATGATTGGTCTTGGTGCACTTGCTTCCTATAGCAGCACTTTGGGCAAATTTTGTCTTCTCTAGTTTCTATCACAAATGGACACTAGGTAGGATAGTGTAGGTGATTCACAAACCCTAGGGGCCCTTTTACTAAGCTACGTAAGCGTCTTTGTGTGCCCAACGCGCACCAAAATGGAGTTACTGCCTGGCTACTGCGTGGCTCTTGTGGTAATTTCATTTTTGGCACACGTCCGAAAAATACATTTTATTTTCGGCTGCGCGTATTGGACGCGTGCCAAGTGGCATTTGATGCACGTATGTCATTACCGCCCAGTTACCACGTGAGACTTTACCGCTAGGTCAATGGCTGGCGGTAAGGTCTCAGACCCAAAATGGACGCGTGACAATTTTCATTTTGCCGCATGTCCATTTTCGGCAAAAATTTTAAAAAGGCCTTTTTTACAGGCGCACTGAAAAATGAATCGGCGTGCGCCCAAAACCTGCGCCTACACTACTGCAAGCCATTTTTCAGCACGCCTTTATAAAAGGACCCCCTAGTCTTTTCAGCACTTCCCCAGAGAACTACTTTAGAAATGTACTAGCTTCATAAGCAGTTCTTGTGTTATGGAGGACTCTTCCTCTAATTTCTCCATCATACTGGTAGAATCTCTAAATTCTTCTAATTACCCACTGATGGACAGATACAGGATCTCAGTCCTGACTGCAAAGAGTCACTAGAGGGTGGCGGTAAACCTTGCATTCAAGGATTTGTAGTTTAGCATTAAGCCTAATTAGAATTAGTTGTAATCCTTTGGAACTAATACATGGTGTATGAACTCTAATCTAAACAACTCTTCCACAGTTTAAAAGCCCCGTATTAGGAAAAGGCTCTGCATATAGATAGAGCAGGATTTTGCTACTGAAAAAGTCATTTTGTAAGAATGTTCAGGTTGTCAGTCTGAGACTTCTTTGTCTTACAGGCAGTCAGTCACTGCTCAGTTTATAGCTTAAAAAGTAATTTCTTGCTCATTCAGTTATGGCACTGGAAAAATGCGTTGAGGCCTAGGAGGGTTCTTTCTGATCTGCTTATTATGTGCTAAAAGAACAGTTCAGGGCTTAGCATTCTATTGCAGTTTCATTTTTTATCAGTAAGACCACTTTAACCTTAAACACCTCATTATTATGTTTGCTAAAATTACTGCCCCTGTTTTTCTTTTCTCAACCTGCAGCGACTGAGCTTCCCTTTTGTTCCTCTTGTCCTTATCATTCTTCTAGTCGTCCTCCTGTTAATCCTTTGTCTCATATTTCTATCTCACCTTTTCTATTTCTTTCCTTGTAAGACTTCTAGTATTGTGTTAAAATGAAGGTACTATTTCCCAAATAAATGCAAATAGCTAGGAAGGGTTGGCTATAGAGAAAATGGTACCCTCTCTCCAACTGATCACCATCCCACCATGAGAGCTGCATCCAAACTTTCGTTACAATTGAATGATGGGGGTAGAGTTCCTTCTTTCCATCGTCTACTCCTGCTTCCCCCTTCTTCAGCAAATTCCCCCTTGTCTCTTAACCATCCCCATCCTCCTTCTGCCCTCCCTCCCATTATCTTGTTTTTGTTAAAGGTGGAAAATCAAGTGTAATTAAATCAAATATTTCCATTCTTTCTGTTCCCATTGCTACTATCACATTTGCTTAGTCTCCATTTTCCTCCTGCCTTCTCCATTTGTAATGGCAGAGCTCAGACCCTTCCAGATTTCCCATTAGGGTTGGACCTGGATGTCAAAACTTGAAATGCAGTGTGTGCCTTACCAATTTGCTTCATTTCTTTGAAGGCATAAATAAACATGTGGATAAAGATGAGCCAATGGATGTAATGTATCTAGATTTTCAGAAAGGTTTTGAAAACGTTCCTCATGAGAGACTTATGGGATACGAGGCAATGTGCATCTATGAATTACAAATTGGTTATTGGACAGAAAACAGAGGGTAGGCTTAAATGGCCATTTTTCTCAATGGAGGAGGGTGAATATTGGCGTGCCGCAGAGATCTGTACTGGGACCGGTATTTATAAATGATCTGGAAAATGGAACTACAAGTGAGGTAATTAAATTTACAGATGAAACATAACTATTGAAAGTTGTAAAAATGCATGAGAATTGTGAAAAATTTCAGGTAGAAAAATGGATGACTGGGCATCCAAATGGCAGATGAAATTTAATGTGGACAAGTGCAAAGTGATGCACATTGGGAAGAATAATCTGAGTCATAGTTACCTGATGCTGGAGTCCATCTTAGGAGTCAGCACTCAAGAAAAAGATCTAGGTGCCATTGTAGACAATACACTGAAATCTGTGCGGCAGTGGCTTAAAAAGCCAACAGGATGCTAGGAATTATTAGAAAAGGGATGCAAAATAAGATCAAGAATATTATAATGCCTCTGTATCACTCCATGGTGCAACCTCACCTTGCGTATTGCATTTAATTCTGGTCGCTGTATCTTAAAAAGATATAGCTGAATTAGAAAAGGTTCAAAGAAGTGCAATCAAAATGATAAAGGGGATGGAACTCATCCCATATGAGGAAAGGCTAAGGCAGCTGAGGAGGATATTATTGAGGTCTATAAACTTCGGAGTGGAGTAGAATGGGTAAAAGTGAATCGATTTTTCACTTTCAAAAAAGTACAAACACTAGGGGATACGCAATGAAATTACATTTAAATACTTTTAAAACAAATCGGAGGAACTATTTTTTCATGCAACAATAGTTAAGCTGTGGAACTCGCTGCCAGATGATGTGGTAATGGCGGTTAATGTATCTGGGTTTAAAAAAGGTTTGGACAAGCTCCTGGAGGAAGAGTACATGGTCCACTATTGAGATAGACATGGGGGAAGCCACTTCTTACCTTAGGATTGGTAGCATGGAATGTAGCTGCTATTTGGGTTTCTGCCAGACACTTGTGACTTGGATTGGCCACTGCTAGAAGCAGGATACTGGGCTAGATGGACCATTGGGTTGACCCAGTATAGCTATTCGTATGTTCTTATGTTCCTGCTCATCTATGCATTGCTTCACAGCAGAGAACAATGTTGAAGCTAGCCTCGGCCAGCAATGTTTCCTTTATATGGCACATTAAGCAACCGCCCTGCTCTCTGTAGCTTAAATCTGGCATTACGACTAGGCAATTAAAAAAACATACTGGACATCCCTTGGCATAAGAGACAGTTGGCTACCCACTTGACTTACTCCATTCATAACTACTCAGGCCTATGTGTTCTATCATTTAAATCTGTGTCTGAAAGGGTCTCTTGTCTTCTTTGCTGATTCTACTCTACCCTGCTTTTGTTTCCTTCCTGCACAGTTTTGCTGGAATTCTTTCATGCCTTTCTGTCTCTTGTCTCTTTTGTCCTTACTCTTTTGTATAATGCCCAGTATTAACAACACGATGATCTTTGCAATGGTATTATGGAGGGTAATTTTATAACAGGTTAACTAACTTGTGTATAATAAATACCAATGTCAGAAATTATCCTATTTTTAATTACAATTTTTAATATGCTCTTTTAAAATATGTATTTAAATAATATGTTTGTGCTCAGACCCAGGGCTCAAAATGATCATATGTGAAATAGAGCCACTATCCATCTCATCATTGCACATGTCCATATATAATAGGATTACTTCAAATGTTCTCAAACTTTTTGTAGAAAGTATTATATCTTCAACTTATCTTAATATAGGACTTGTGTCAGATATCCTGAAGAAATTAATGGAGTTTAATCTTGATGCTTCCTTAATAATTTCTTGACAGAGTCTGAAAAGATCTGATGGTGCTCTCACCTACGTACTTCGTGTATTATGTGATCCAAGTGTGAAATATGATCCACAGTATAAAATGTGAAACTTCCGAATTCTGGCTTTCCGAAATCAGGATTTGGACTTTTTTTAGGCATTTTAAAATGTCCGTGTGCTTTGAAAATGAGAACCGTAGAGTGGCATTTTGGAAAGAACATGCATATTGGAATCGAGACGTCCAGGTCAAGACTTATAACATTCTGCTAGTATTTTAGAACAGGGTCTGCTGACGTGGAGAAATGGATATTTACATGCTGTCATGTGTGGCACAAGCATCCATTTTAGAACCATAAATGTCTAAAATATCAATAGGACCACAACAAGCACATGAACATTTATGTTCTGAAACGCCAACATACATAAATGTAAAAACATAAGAATAGCTATATACAGTCAGACCAATGGTCCATCTAGCCCAGTATCCTGTTTCTAACAGTGGTAAATCCAGGTCAGAAATACTTAGCAGAAACCCATTTAGTAGCACCATTCCATGCTACCAATTCCAGGGCAAGCAGTGACTTTCCCCATGTCCATCTCAATAACAGACTATGGACTTTTCCTCCAGGAGCAGGTCCACACTTTTTTAAAACCAGCTACGATAACCGCTGTTACCACATCCTCTGGCAATGAGTTCTTTGAGTGAAAAGTATATTTCCTTCTATTTGTTTTAAAATTATTTCCATGCAATTTCATTGAGTGTCCCCTGGTCTTTGTACTTTCTTTATGAGTGAAAAATCGATTCACCTCCACCCGTTCCACACCACTTAGGATTTTGTAGACCTCAATCATATCCCCCCTCAGCCATCTCATTTCCAAGCTGAAGAGCCTAGCCTTTCCTCATAAACATTTATGGTAGCCATTTTAGAAACATAAACATTTATTTTTTCAAAGCTGTCATAGAGTTCGATATCTGTTCCCAGTTTTACATTCAGGGAGGAGGGCAACTGCTGGGGAGTTAAAGGGGCAGCCTCCCTTGATCCCTCCAGTGGAACATTGCTCAAAATTGAGGACCTTTCTGAAACCTAGATGTCCCAGGTATCAGTTGTAAATGATGACAACAATCTTTTTGGACATAGATGTTCATTCCCCTTCTGAAATGTTTATACTTATGTTTATTAATGATTTGATGAATTGCCAAATCCTGGGAAATCCTATAACTAAGCGATTTACAAAATTTCACAAATATATAAGAAGAAAAGAAAACAGATTCCCATTGAGTGACAGGACAGATCCCAGGTACACCAGAAAACAGACACACCCAAATCTAAGTTTAGAAATCTACAGAGGAAAGCAGAGGCGACGAAAGCTTAACAAAAACTATAACTAACTGTTGTTCCTGAAAATTTCACCAGAACTAACATATATTAAAAGTCACAGCGAAAAGATGGGTCTTGAGTTTTTCCATAAAGGATTGAAAGGATTGCTCGGTTCACAAATCTAGAGGTAAATTATTCCAGAGGCAAGGGGATAAGAAGAAAATGTCAGAGGATCTCGTAGATTCCCAACGAGCCTGAGATGGAGAAGAAAGAACCAGTCTATGATCACTGAGAGATTGCAACAGTCGTGAAGGGGAATAAGGAATTGTAAAACAAAATAAATAATCTGGAATGCCATCATGTAAGGCCTTGTCTGCACAAAAAGTGAGCAGCCATGTTTTGCAAGGCAGCTGTTATAGACAAGGTTGAGCGAGCCCTGCATATGCGATATTACAGTAATCTAGCCGGAAATGTGGAGTACAAGTTCGTTTCTTTGGCAATTCTAATCCCATCTAAAATACACTCAGACAATGCCCCCTTGCCATAGGCACATTGTTCAGTTTTAGACATGTATATACCAGCTACCATTAAGAAGTATTATTTTACTGTTAACCCCAGTTATTAGTAATTAGGTCTCATTGCATAAAAAGGGACCTGTGCTAAAATAGCACAAGTTAGTGGTAAAATAACATGTCTTATTGGTAGCCCACGGGATAACTGTGTCCCTTAGGGTGTATAAGGAAACATGACCCTTAGTGGTAGTACTGCGAGACTACCAGTAGGCCATTTTGAATGGGGATCGCTCCTGGCCAGGACCCCATACCACAAGATAAGGGTGATAGGCCCATGGAAGTGAGGGTGGGGTTCCTTTGGGGCTGGGGGTTGGATTGGAGGGGCTTGTTATCTGAGGGGGGCTTGTGATTAAGGTCTGAGTGCTGCTCAGGGAGGCGGGACAGCACTGTGACTTGGTGGTTTGATGCTCTGAGGCTGATGGACTAACACTGCTTGTGAGGTGGCACTCAGACAGTGTTGGTCTTTTACATTGGGAGTCAGGAATGTGTGGTACATAGATACTGCAGGTTGGTGACCTCTGTGATAAATTAAGGTACAGTGAGAGCTCGCTTTTTACCACACCATGATAACTTCCTCCCTTAGGGGTCCTTTTACTAAGGTGTGCGGAAGAATGGGCAGCTCTAGTGTAGGCACGTGTTTTGGGCATGCGCAGACCCATTTTTCAGCGCACCTGTAAAAAAGGCCTTTTTAAAATTTTTGCTGAAAATGGACGTGCAGCAAAGTAAAAATTGATTGCGTCCATTTTGGGTCTGAGACCTTACCGCCAGCCATTCACTTAGCGGTAAGGTCTCACATGGTAACCGTTTGGTAATCATCTACGCGCAGTTTCTGCCGTGTGGTAGAAAATAAAAATTATTTTCCCGCACGTGTAGCGGATGCGCGTAAAAAAACAGAAAATACTAACTGGGCCTCGTGGTAGCCGGGCAGTAACTCCAAATTGATGCACGTTGGGCGTGCGTAGGCACCTATGCGGCTTAGTAAAAGGGCCCCTTAGATATTTATGCAATATAAACATCTAATGTTAGTTGTTAATAAAAAGATTTTAAAATAAATAAATGTTAGTTTATGCACATCTAAAAGGCAAATAGAGCTTCTAAAATAATGGACAATTTTGTAAAAGGCCGTTTTTGCATGTAAAATACTATTTTAGCCATGCTAATGCCTTTGCAAAATTATCCTCGCAAGTCCTTGTAAAATACATAAAAGTTTTGAAGTTCTTTTCCTTACTACGTTATGTAGAGGGAAGATCTATTGCGAGCTTTTTTAGACTGAGTTTATTATTTCCAAGTTTGGGTTTGTGTACTGGACTCAGACATTTAAATGCTTTTTCTTTAAGCCTCCAGTTTTCTGAGTATGTTCATTGTCACTGAGCTGACAGTTCAGCTTAGGCTAGTGATTAGAGCTACAATGAGAAGAGAAGGAGTGCCAAGTACATGTTTTGTTATGCCAGCTATTGGCTGATTAGATCTCAATATGCTCAGCTTCTTTACACTTCTATCTTATATTGTACAGGTCAGTAGGATCGGAGAATCAAAATAGGATCTGTCAGATTAGCGTATCCGCCTCCATTTTGGCTGAACATTTCAATGAGCCAAGCATACTTTTAGGGGCGGTACTGTAATCCTCATCAATCCAGTTTTTTACTGTTTTTTTTTACCTTTTTTTTTTTTTACTGCATTTTACTATTAATCCTCATTTTGGTATCAGAACGATTTTTTATATTCTCAGTTTTCTTTATAATATCCATTTACAGAAAATTTAGCATTGACACTTAGCTTTTAGGCTACGTTCAATGATACATGATGGAGACTCAGACCAGTGCCTGATTGTTGTTGAGCTATTGGCTGATGGCAGCATGGCAATGAATAAAGGAGAGAGCTCCTTCAATACTTGGTATTGTTTAAGAAATATACCTGGTATTGCACAAATGAGAGTTCTCATGGATCCATTGAAGCACTAAATGACTCTTTTACTATAGTGTGCTAAGATCTGGGCTTAACGCACTGTAATGCAGGATTTTATCACGCGCCATGTCCATATCTAAAGCGGCACTTAGAAGGGGCATTCCTTACATTTTCTTATTCAGACCATGTGTTAATGTTGCTGTTAAGCACAGGAGCAACGTCTTGTTATTATGGATGCACTTAGCAGTAAGTGAATCTGCATTAACAGGGTGCCAGTTGGTTAGTGCCAGGGTGGATTGACCTTTGGGACAATAGGGCATTGCTCACGAGCCTACAATAGTAGGGGGCCCACTGTGCTCTAACCTTTATCTAGTTTAATCACTTTTGATAGGTAGTTAGGGGTCCACGACCCTATTTGCCTGAGGGCCCAGATCACTATTGAGCTTATTTTCGAAAGAGATCGCCGGCCAATTTCCGACACAAATCGGGAGATGGCCGGCGATCTCCTGATCCTGGCCAAATCGGTATAAACGAAAGCCGATTTTAGCTGGCCCCAACTGTTTTTCGTCGTGGAGCCGGCCAACCTTCAAGGGAGGGTACAGAAGGTGGGACGGGTGGGGTGGGGGCGGGACAGGGCTTGGTTATGAGATAGCCGGCTTCACCCCATAATGGAAAAAGATGGCTGGCTCAGACGAGCATTTTGCCAGCTGCACTTGGTCCATTCATTTTTAGGTCCAAGTCACAAAAAAGTGCCCCAATTGACCAGATGACCACCAGAGGGAATCGGGGATGACCTCCCCTTACTCCCCCAGTGGTCACCAACCCCCTCCCACCCAAAATAAATTAAAAAAATAAATTTATTTGCCAGCCTGTATGTCAGCCTGAAATGTCATACCCAGCTCCCTGACAGCAGTATGCAGGTCCCTGGAGCAGTTTTTAGTGGGTGCAGTGCACTTCAGGCAGGTGGACTCAGGCCCATCCCCCCCTACCTGTTCCACTTGTGGGGGTTAATGTTGAGCCCTCCAAAACCCACTGTACCCACATGTAGGTGCCCCCCTTCACCCCTTAGGGCTATGGTAATGGTGTAGAGTTGTGGGGGGTGGGGTTTGGTGGGGATTTGGGGGGCTCAGTACCCAAGGTAAGGGAGCTATGCACCTGGGAGCTATTTTTTTTAAATTTCTAGAAGTGCCCCCTAGGGTGCCCGGTTGGTGTCCTGGTATGTGAGGGGGACCAGTGCACTACAAATGCTGGCTCCTCCCATGACCAAATGCCTTGCATTTCGCCGGGTTTGAGATGGCCGGGCCCGGTTTCCATTATGGCTGAAAACGAAATCGGCCATCTCCTCTAAAGCCGGCGATCGATTTAGCAGGCCCCAACCGTATTTTGAAAATATGTTTGGCTCCGCCCCCTTGTGGAGCCGGCCCCAAAGATGGCCGGCCATCTATTTGGCCGGCACCAGGGGCGTAGCCACAGGTGGGCCTGGGTGGGCCCAGGCCCACTCATTTCCACCCAAGGCCCACCCAAAAATAATGGATCAAAACCGCAACCGCGATCTCCATCGCGATCGCAACCGCAGCTTCACTTGAGTCTTCTTTTCTCTTTCCTCTCCCTCACCCCTGCCGTAAACAATAGCATCCGGTTTAAATTAAGGGCGGGGCCAGCAGTGATTCGCTGAGCACTCCAGAGCCTTCCCTCTGCCACGATCTGCCCTCTGGGAAACAGGAAGTTGCGCTGAAGAGAGCTGATCGTGGCAGGGAACGCTCTGGAGCAGGTCTCTTCATCTATGATCAGCGATAGTGAGGGAGGAAAACGGAGTGATTGGCTGTACCTGTAGGGTGGGAGAGGGACAGGCTGGGAGACAGTGGCTTCACCTGCGTGGGGGTGGGAGGTGGGGGGGGGGCTTGAGGCATAGGGAAGGGATTGGAGAGAGGTTCTGGACCTTCAAAAGGGGGGGGGGTTGGCTAGAGAAAAGGGAGAGAGATTCTGGACCTGCAAGGGGAGAGGTTGCTGCTTGGAGGGTAGGGAGAGAGTTTTGGATCTGCAAAGGGGGGGTGGTGTCTAGCTGGAAGGAAGGGAAGTTCTGGACCTGCAATGGGGGGTGGCTGACTGGCTGGAGGCAAGGGAGAGAGATGCTGGACCTGAAAGGGGGGGGAGGAAGATGGAGGGAAGGATGAGAGGTGCTGGACCTGCAAGGGAGAGAGGCTGTGGGCAGGAGGAAAGGAAGAGAGTTGTTAGACCTGCAAGGGGGGCAGGCTGGAAGGAAGGGAGAGAGGTGCTGACCTGTGGGGAGGGGGCTATAGGCTGGAGGGAAGGCCTGCAGGTGAGGCTTTAGGGAAGGGAGAGAGGTGCTGTACCAGGAGGAGAGATTAGAGGGAAGGGAGAGAGATGGCAGATCAAGGGGATGAAGGAAGAGGGAGACAAATTGTTTAACCCACAGTGGGAGAAAGAGCCAAAAGCTGGAAGAGAGAAGCAGAGTAGCTGGATAGGTGGGATTGGAGAGCAGAGAGAGACATTGGTGTGAGTGAGGAAGAAAGGGGAGATACAGAAACAGACGTGAGATGCTGTATTGGAATAACATATGAACACAGAGGGGTAATGCCTGACAGAGAGGGGGGAATGTGAGAATAGGGAGGCTATGCTGGACACTTGGAGGGAGGGGTATATGGTCACAGGGGAGAGATACTAGACATAGGGGACAATAGGAACTCAAAAGGGAGATACTGGGCATGTGAGGGCATAGGGACACTAGGGGTGATGCTGGACACAGGGGTAGGGGATAGAAGGGTGGTGATGGATGCAGGAATTTGAACATACTGGAGATACTGGACAAGGAACTATAGGGACACAGAGATGGGAGATGGATGGTGGACATGGAGAGAGAAGAAATGACAAATAGACAGGAGACCCTGGTAAGTGAATTAAGACAGAAGAAAGCAGAAACCAGAGACTAGAACCAAGCTGATTTGAAAAATAAAATAACCAGACATCAAAAGGTAGAAAAAAAATCATTTTTTTTTCAATTTTGTGATTAAAATGTGTCACATTTGGAATATACATCTTGCCAGAGCTGGTGTTAGACATGGCTGGAGCCCAGGCCATAAATTTGGGAGGGAACCCCAAAGCCCATCACCAGACTGCACTGCCTTCAGCTTCCATCATGCTTGTGGCTCTCTCTGGCCAGGCCGCCAGGGGACCAAGAGCAATTGCTCTAGTTAAGTACATAAGTACATAAGTAATGCCATACTGGGAAAAGACCAAGGGTCCATCGAGCCCAGCATCCTGTCCACGACAGCGGCCAATCCAGGCCAAGGGCACCTGGCAAGCTTCCCAAACGTACAAACATTCTATACATGTTATTCCTGGAATTTTGGATTTTTCCAAGTCCGTTTAGTAGCGGTTTATGGACTTGTCCTTTAGGAAACCGTCCAACCCCTTTTTAAACTCTCCTAAGCTAACCGCCTTCACCACTTTCTCCGGCAATGAATTCCAGAGTTTAATTACACATTGGGTGAAGAAAAATTTTCTCCGATTTGTTTTAAATTTACTACACTGTAGTTTCATCGCATGCCCTCTAGTCCTAGTATTTTTGGAAAGCGTGAACAGAAGCTTCACATCCACCTGTTCCACTCCACTCATTATTTTATATACCTCTATCATGTCTCCCCTCAGCCGTCTCTTCTCCAAGCTGTATAGCCCTAGCCTCCTTAGTCTTTCTTCATAGGGAAGTCGTCCCATCCCCACTATCATTTTAGTCGCCCTTCGCTGCACCTTTTCCAATTCTACTATATCTTTCTTGAGATGCGGCGACCAGAATTGAACACAATACTCAAGGTGCGGTCGCACCATGGAGCGATACAACGGCATTATAACATCCTCACACCTGTTTTCCATACCTTTCCTAATAATACCCAACATTCTATTCGCTTTCTTAGCCGCAGCAGCACACTGAGCAGAAGGTTTCAGTGTGTTATCGACGACGACACCCAGATCCCTTTCTTGGTCCGTAACTCCTAACGTGGAACCTTGCATGACGTAGCTATAATTCGGGTTCTTTTTTCCCACATGCATCACCTTGCACTTGCTCACATTAAACATCATCTGCCATTTAGCCGCCCAGTCTCCCAGTCTTGTAAGGTCCTCTTGTTGCACTCCAACACCATCCCTTGCACGTACTATGTTTATATTTTGCACAGGAGGAAATGCATTTCTTTCTGTATCTCTGGTATTGTATTACATGCAAGTTTTGGCTTTTTGGGGTTTTGGTTATATTTATGTTTATACATTTTAGTCAATTATTCTATATTTGGCATTTTTATTCCGTGTGTGTGATCGAAGTATTCTGTTAGCATGAATTTTCTATGTAGCCTTCTGTAGTAAGTTTGGTTTGTTTAGTTTTCCCAATAGATGTATTGATATTTTACGGCCCCACTGTAATATGTAGGGCAATGCCTTTTTCATAGATAGGATCCTTCTTTTGGAAGTTAGTGCTGGCATTGTAGATTTGCATTAGGTTATGAGTGACATTTTGTTTTAAAGATTGTTTAATTTACTATATGGTGGCTGTTGAGATTACCGTGAGGTTTATGGGGAAATGTCCTAACTCTGCTCTGTACCCATTGGGGGAGGGACCGGGGGTTCTGTGGATGCAGAATTTATTTGCCTTTAATACTAGACTATACTTTCTGGGATCATTTCTATAGCGTGTAACTGGAAAGATATGTTGAAAAGTGTTTGGTCTTGCTATACAGGCTAAGTATGTGTGTTAGGGACCCGAGGCTCAATGGAGGCGGAAGAGTGCAATCTCTTGTACTTCCCCCTGAAGCCTGCACTGCTACCCTTATTGAAGTTATTGGGAGTGGAGTAGAGCTGGAGCATGGGGTGGGGTATCAGGTGGCAAGTTTTTCAATTTCAAAAAAGTTGGCAACCCTGGTGCCCACCCATCTGACTTGTTGGCCCACCCAAAAATTGCTTTCTGGCTACGCCACTGGCCGGCACCATTCGATTATGCCCTTCCGCGAGTCTGCCCCTGGTTAGCGGGTTAACTGCAGGAAGCACTCCACATTCTTCGCCCATGCTTTGCCCAGTAGTTCCTCCAAACCAAAAACTTCATTAACGCACACCTTACCATGAGCTAATGGAGTTGTTACTGCAATGGCAGGTTAATGACCTTGCATTAGCTGTTACGGGATCCTTTTACTAAGTCGCGGTAAAAAGTGGCCTATGGTAGTGTAGACCTGTGTATTGGGTTGCGCCAGGCCGGTTTTTACTGCATCTACAAAAAAACATTTTTTTTTTAATAGGACGGAAAAAGGGCCTGTGGTAAAAATGAAACCAGCGTGTGCCCAAAACCAGCCTGAGCCTTTAATGCCACCCATTGATGTAGCAGTAAAGACTCATGCACGGTGACCAATTGGCGCACGCCGAGTGCCAATTACTTTCGGAACCACTGTGCATAGGAGGAAATAAATAATTCATCCAGGCATTATGGGCGCAGTACAAATCTGAAATTACTGCCAGGAGGGTGCACTGGCCTGGCGGTAGTCTCATTTTGTGCCATGCTATGTGCGCATAGAGCCTACCATAGCTTATTAAAAGGGTCCCACAGTGCACTAAACCATGTGTTAACAGCTAACACAGCTTAGTAAAAGGCCTCCTAAATCTTGAATGCTGCCTGCTTCATCCCAGCTGTTTATAGGACGTCGAGCTTGTGAATTGAACCCAAGAAAATGAGCCAGAATAGGAGTGTGGACAGAGGCCCAGAATAGCTGCGGCCCCAGTGTCACCATGAAGCTGATACAGCTGCTTGTGATTTTAAGAAGCACTGTGCTACAATGTTAGTTCGAATTCCTTCTACAACAACATTTATCAAGATTGACTTTCTGGATGTCAATTGGTGTGGAATGAAATTCTTATCACTAAAAGTTACTCATATGCGCTGACTGTCTGTTAATCATTTCAGCTAAATCTAAAAGTGCTTAAAATTATGTATTCATGCGGTGAGATTTAAGTATTGATGAGCAATTTCTTCCCATAAGTAATTTAGAACTGCACCCAGCTACTTTTGAGTTCACAGGTTCTGGATTGAGGGAAGATAATACTGGATTGTATGGCAATTCAGCACTGCATTTGTGACAAATGGCAGGTTTCCAATTCTCTCATTTCGCCGACAGCATACACTCTCACTGGTATTCAGTGCGGGTATGAAACATGTTATCATTTTCACACATTCACTGGGTGATGAAAGCAGCATGCCTAGAATTTAGATTAACACTGAAGGGATTTAAGTTTTGTGCACTGCCGAGTTTCAGTTTTATCAGCTTGTGAGATCAGATCCCCTGCTTTCACAAGAAAAATGCCATGATAGGTTTCTTTTTTGGCTAGGGTCAAATCCGTCTTGCAGGACATGTTATTTAGGTTTAGAATAGTATGTTTAGTCTTGTGAATATTTATTTAGGCTATAAAGAAAAACACTTGTTTAATTGAGATGCTGGGTATTTACAATGTTCGTTATCCTGTCTCATTACAGCTTGTAGAGCTTATCTTTTGCTCCAGAAAATGCTTTAATTTACTTTAATTTCCTAATTTGTTTCTTTCAGGTGAAAGGATGTCCATTGGTTAGTGCGTATCCCATCTAAAAAGCTAACTGAGATGTGAAGGACTTTTTACAGCTGCCATAATTTTTGTTTTGTTTTGCTTTGCTTTGTTTTTTATTGGATTGAAAAAATGAATTCCGACTTGAAAGAAGGCACTGATTGTCAGAAGAGAGTACTCGTGAAAAGTAGCCCGTTTAAATAACTATTTTGGAAGACGCCAAAAATAAATGGACTTGTTATGCTGCGATTCTGGAGTGGAGTTAACTCTCTAGCCCACAGGTAGCCGTCCAAAAAAAGTTTTCACTTTTAAAGTATGGAAACTTTGTGGAAGACGTTGACCTGGATTTTGGGCCTAGTCATGGCTTCATCGGAATTTCACAGTGACAACAGACTGTCTTATAGTTCTCAAGGTAGGAATCAACTGTTTTAGCTGACAAGACATCTGCATTTCACCTATAACAGGACTGTTCCTAGACAAGCTGCATGGCTTTTGGTGACTGAGATCCCAGACTTTTTTTTTTTGGGGGGGGGGGGGGGGGGAATAGAGGTGGTGGTGGAGGAGTTTATCAAAATCATATTTTGTATTTTAATTAGCTGAGAGTCAAAGCAGTGTAGAGTTAATACCTTACCAAAGAATAATTATGATGATAATTTGTATAACTTTTCGGTAAAAAAAAATGGAAGGGGACATGAAAATTGTTTTTTTCATGGAGTGGTAAGAGTGCAGTTTTAAGATCAGTGGTTACCTACGTCAGTTCACTGTAAACAGAATCTTTTATCTGGCTATAAAGTCTTAGACTCTCTTTTATTGAGCTGTCTTAAAGTTTTGCAGTTACCACATATAGGAGCTCTTTTACTAAACTGTGATAAGAAGGCAGAAGCTAACGTGGGGTTTTCTGCTACTGTCTCATACCTTAAAAGGCAGCCACTGCTGTAAACTCCCAGTGTTAGCTACTTATTATGGGTGTGTGCAGGATCTGGGCATGCTGACTATCACAGCTAGTGCATGGGTCATTGCATTGAGACCCGTTCTTTCCAAACCTGTTGGATTTTTAGGATCTCAACAATGAATATGTATGAGATCAGTTTGCTTATTGTGGGGCTTCCATATATGCAGATTGATCTAATGCACATTCATTGTGGATATCCTGAAAACCCATCTGGCTGTGTGTTCCCCAGAACAGTTCTGGGGACGCCTGATTTAGACACACCAGATTGTTGTTTTTTTACTTGGCTATTGCAGAATTTCTCAAGTAGGTGAACTGCTGGATTTGGTCATATATTAACTATGTATTAAAAGTGATTTTTTTTAAAGGCCCCATAAAGTGCTGTTTCTCATATCTAGTTGCCTGATGTGCTAAGCTTTTTCTATTAACATGAAATGGAAGAACCACCTTTGCGATCCTTTTACTAAAGTGTGGTGAAATCTTGTAGTTACTTACTGTACGGTAACTGCAAAACCTCTGCATTAACTGTTGGGGGTGTTCCCAGCATCTGCCCATGCAGATATTGCAGAAAAAGCACATTTACGGTGGGTTAATGCGCAGGGCTGCCGAGAGGCTGGGCCGGGCCCGTGGCAAGGCCGACCCCGGGGCCCTGCTCCTGCTGCCCTCGCCGCCGCTCCCCCCACCCCCCGAGGTCGCCACCGCTCCCCCCGAGATCACCGCAGCCCCCTCCACCCCCTCAACCCCCTCAACCCCTGCCGCTCCCCCCTCTGTCCGCCATCAGCCGGGCCCCCTGCATTGAAATCACAGTCTCACCTCCGTGAAAGCAGCGCTGCAGGCAGCAGAACGCCTTCCTTCGGCCCTCCTTCCTTCCCTGTGTCCCGCCCTCATCTGACGTAACTTCCGTGAGGGCGGGACACAAGGAGGGAAGGAGGGCCGAAGGGAGGCGTTCTGCTGCCTGCAGCGCTGCTTTCATGGAAGTGAGACTGCGATTTCAATGCAGGGGGCAGGTGGGACTGCGGCGCCAGGCCCCCCTTGGAGGCCAGGGCCCAGGGAATTTTGTCTCCCCTGCCCCCCCTCTCGGCAGTTATGTTAATGTGTGATAAATAATGTGGTTGCACTTAACACTATCTGTTGAGATGGCATTAAGGGGGTCTTTTACTAAGCGGCGGTAAGCCCGCTAAGTCAAAATACGAAAGAGCAATCCCATTGCTAGTTATGTTACACTGGCTCCCAATCAAGGCCAGGTTGTTGTTTAAATCTAGCACTCATTTTCAAAATCTTATGTGGCATGTCACCTGACTATATGTTAGACGTGATTGAATTATCACCTAGAAATGCAAGTGCAGAAACCAGAGGCTACCTAACGCTTTCCTCTTACCCAACTGCAGAAACATAACCTACAAATCCATCTATACGGCTGGTTTCAGTTACCTAGGCTCCATATGGGGGAACTCAATTCCACAGGCCATAAGAAGCATCACTGATTATTAATTGTAAGCCATGCTATTCGTGGCACATAATTTCTGCAACTGTAATTGAAATTGCAAAACAACAATGCAACTGCTTTCAACTATCAGTTGTAAGCCACATTGAACCGAAACTTGTTTTGGATAATTGTGGGATATAAGAATGAACAAATGAATGAATAAATAAATAAAAAAAACCCAGAAGTACTGCCAGGCTACCGCAGCAGGTCGGCGGTAGTTCCCACCTCCAGCGCGTGCCATTTCCGGTGCTACAAAAATATTTTTATTTTTGTACTGCCAGTGTTTACCCAGTGGTAATTGGGCAGTGCCACGTGCTGCCCGGTTACCGCCGGATTAGTGCAGGAGCCCTTACCGCCACCTCAATGGGTGGTGCTAAATGCTTCCTCCCGAAATGATTGTACAGCACATGCTTCACTTGCTGCATGGCCATTTCTTAAAATACCCACAGCCTTTTACCTCCTGCGGTAAAAGGGGGCCTCAACATGCGTGAAAAACATGCGCTGATGCCAATGCAGGTCCCCTTTTTGCCGCAGCTTAGTAAAAGGACCCCTAAGTGATCTGTGTTATCTTATCTTCTGCAGTAACAGGACTAGATTCAGGAAATAGGTCTGAAATTTGGGTGCCCCAAAAAATTTGTGCGGAGCACTGTTCTATAAACGGTGCTCTAAGTTTTGCGTTGTTTATTGAAGAGCGCTTAGAGCTGATTTCTGCACCAAACATTGGGCGTGAGGATTTACACCAACTGAAACCTGGTGTAAATCCTGGTGCATAAGATAGATGCAAGTCCACTGAATTGTATATTACTGTGCGTATCTTTAGTGAACGCCCCTTACCAGTCAATGCCCCTCCCATGGCTGCACCCCTTTTGATTTGCGTGCTAAGGGCCCAATTCTTTATATGGTGCCTAAAGTTAATGTGTGTTAGGCAATAAAGCCTAAGTGTATTCTGAATACCCACGTAAATTTATGCACGGTATTTAGAATACACTTAGGCGTAGTTTATGCGACTCAATCTATGCACATCCAGTGGCATAAATTCCTGAACGTAGATTTCTGCGCAGTGGCCCACACTTTATAACAACGCGCATAGATTTTGGAACGCCCACGAAATGACCATTTCCATGCCCCTAACCTTTTTGCCTGCATGTGTTAGAATATAAGCACAGTACTTTACAGAATATGCTTAGCAATGTACCTGTGTAAATTCTAATTTTTGCCAATTAGTGCTTCTTATTGCTTAAGAGCTGTTAATGCTCAACAGCTTGTTAAAACATTTAATCTACGTGCATAGTTAAAGAATATGCCTAGAATTATGCACAGAACTGCGCGTAACTCTAGGTGTGCTATATAGAATCCGGGGATAAGGGACCCTTTTACTAATCTGCTGTAAAAAGTGGCCTGCTGGTTTGGACATGTGAAATTAGCGCTTGCTGGGCCATTTTTTACCATGGCAGTTAAAGAGGCCTTTTTAAAATGAGGCAGTAAATGGCCCTGCGCTAATATTAAAAGTAGAGTGTGGCTATGAGCCCTTAACACCACCTACTTACTTGGCTGTAAGGGCTCACGTGCCAGTGCGGCAGTGCTGTCTATTACCGCCACGAACACCCCCGTGGTAGAAAATAGAAAACTATTTTTTACCGTGGGAAACAGCGTGTGCCAACTTCAGAATTACCACCAGCTGCCTGCGCTACTCTGGAGGTAACATAGAAACATAGAAACATGACTGCAGATAAAGGCCATATGACCCATCCAGTCTGCCCATCCTCTGTAACCCCTAATTCTTCCTGTTCCTAAGCGATCCCACATGCTTATCCCATGCCTTTTTAAATTCTGGAACAGTCCTCGACTCCACCACCTCCACTGGGAGACCATTCCACGTCTCCACCACCCTTTCTGTGAAATAATACTTCCTTAGGTTACTCCTAAGCCTATTCCCTCTTAACTTTGTCGTATGCCCCCTCATTCCAGAGCTCTCCTTCATTTGAAAAAGGCTCTCTTCCTGTACATAAATGCCTTTGAGATATTTAAATGTTTCTATCATATCTCCAGGGACCTGCATACTGCTGTAATGGAGCTGGGTATGACATTTGAGGCTGGCATAGAGGCTGGAAAAATATTTTTTAATTTTTTTGGGGGTGGGAGGGGGTTAGTGATCACTGGGGGAGTAAGGGGAGGTCATCCCCCATTCCATCTGGTGGTCATCTGGTTAGTTCGGGCACCTTTTCGAGCCTTGGTCGTGAAAAAAATTGGACCAAGTAAAGTTGGCCAAATGCACATCAGAGTTGCTCTTCTTTTTTCCATTATCGGCCGAGGGCGCCCATCTCTTAAGCACGCCCCAGTCCCGCCTTCGCTACGCTGCCGATACGCCCCTGTGAACTTTGGTTGTCCCCGCGACAGAAAGCAGTTGAGGATGCCCAAAATCGGCTTTCGATTATGCCGATTTGGGCGACCCATAGAGAAGGACGTCCATCTCCCGATTTGTGTCGGAAGATGGGCGCCCTTCTTTTTCGAAAATAAGCCTGTCAGTGTAACAAACATCAAATTATAAGCAGTTATACAGGATAAAATTAGAAACAGCATTTTACATAAAAGTGGTTATTTCTGTCTTCCATTATCTTGATGCATGAACTTTTTGAAAAGAAAAGTTTTTAATAATTTTTTAAAATAACTGTAATCGTGTACAGATATAACAGCCCTTGGAAGAAGATTCCACCAATTAGTACATTGATAGGAGAAATCAGCAGAGAGAACTGTTTTGTAAACAATCTTTTTACAATTTGCATGACGGAGAATTAGGAATTCTCTGGATCCAGGGATGGAATTACATGTAGGGAAGTCAATCAAAGGGAGCATATGGTCAGGGGCCATACCATAGATAATTTGGAATGCAAAGATACATAATTTGAAGGCAACCCAGGCTTTGATCGGAAACCAGTGTAATGAGTAAAGGATTGGTGATACCTTGTTAAATCATGAACAGTTTACTCCTTTGAAAACTTTTGATAGGGAAAGATTGAAATGCACTAGAAAAGATCTGACCTGGTTGCTCAGTGATAGCACTGCTTGTTTCCTGGGCCAGGACTGTGCTTATTTGGACCAGCCAGGGGTGGGATACTGTGGAGTCAGCCTGCTCAGCCATCACTTAATGGCAAGAACTAGCATCCAGACTTAAGGTCCATGTTACCACATTCCAGAGGGCGCAACACTCAAACTGTTGCTATATAGAATGGGGGGGGGGGGGGGGGGAGGTAGTTTGTTTTTGGACCTGGGGCAATGGAGGGTTAAGTGACTTGCCCAAAGTCACAAGGAGCTGCAGTGGGAATTGAACTCAGGGTGTCAGGATCAAAGCCAGCTGCACTAACTATTAGGCTACTCCTTCAGTTGTGAATGAAGGCTTGTAACACCATTTCTCTCCCCTTCAATCGGTTCAAAATTCTGCTGCATCACGCATCACTTATATTCCGCCGGTGTCACTATGCTCATATTAGCCCCTGTCCTCCAGTTACTTCATTGTCTCCCTATCCATTTCTGCATACAGTTCAAACTCATCTTATTGACTTACAAGTGCATTCACTCTGCACTTAAATTCACCAGACCTCCAGGCCTTGTGTTTGGGGGGGGGGGGGGGGGGGGGGGGGGGAAGCTTAGATTTGACAGGAGAAAATCCCAAACCTGTCAAACCTCTTCTGCTGTTTGACAGGTCAGGGCTTTCTTTGACAGCCTGGACCTGTCAAACAACTTCTGCAGGAGGATTATGCCTTGGGCACATGCCCAGACCCAATCCTCTCGCAGACCAAGGCACAGTCCTCCCACAGAAGTACCCCTATGATCAGAGCTAATAGCACATATAAATTTGCATGCTGTCAGCTTTGATCATAGGGGCATTATAGCCCCTCACTGTTCCAGCATTATTTTTAGAGTGCTTTTTGGAACAGTACGGGGCTTCTGATCCTCGGCACCTCAATGGGTGGTGGTAAGTGCTTTCTCCCGCATGGCCACACAATAAGTGTAATCTTACAGCATGGCCATTTTGTGTTTTTTGGGGGGAGGGGGCATTTTACCTGCTACGGTATAAAGGGCCCTGGCGCGCGGGAAAAACAGCCCCCACCACTAAGGCAGGGCCCTTTTTACAACATCTTGGTAAAAGGACCCCCTTAATGATTAGATTCTTTTGATAGCTCAGTCAGTACAAAGCCTCGTCTGGTATTTTGGTTAAAAATGTTATGTAAATAAGAGAAATAATGGAAGCCTTTGAATCTCCATTTCCCCCTTTGTTTTATCTTTTTTTATTTCAGTCATAAATGAGTTACAAATATAAATACATCTGCTAAAGCTGATTCTGAACTGATGGCCTCTCTTTATCTCTACTGTTTGGTCATGAATTTGAATCCAGACAAAGGACATTTCCCCAATAGTTCTTTTGTACATGGGTCTATGGTCGTTTTTTTGTTCAGTTTAACACTTTTTTTGCTCATGGATGTGATTGTATTATTTTTCTTATGTAGCCATTAAAAGTTAAATATGTGGAGGGTAATGCAGCAGCAGGGCACCTAGCATAAGAGGGTAGGCAGGTGCCTATTAAGTCTTTTCTATAAAGAAAAGTAGACGCCTACTTTTCTGTATAGAATCCAGTGCAAGTGGCAGAGAACACACCTACATTTAAGGTGCGATCACTTACACACCCTGTGGTTAGTGTAGATGCTCCCACCTAGATATTATTGGGGGGAGAGGATTATGGACTGCATTCTAAATATGGCACAAAAACCCCCTAAGCTTAGCACTGTTCTATAAATCTCACCTAAAGTTATGCATGGCTTATACCATATGTGTAGTGCCGTTCCTGTGACTAAATTTAGTCATGGCCATTTACGCCAACTAAAACCTGGTGTAAAAGTGCGCAGCTAATTTAGGTGCGGATTGGGCATTTTCTATAACTGCATAAATTTTAGGAACGCCCATGACCCATACATGTCCCTCCCATGGCTACACTGCCTTTTGAGATCTTAGAGATCTGATTTACATGCATTGCTTTATAGAATACGCTTAGCGAGTAATGCACGTAAATCCTAATTAGTGCCAGTTAGTACCGATAAATGCTTGTTAGCATCCATAGAAAAGAGAGCTGCAATAATTACATTCTGGAGAATTGAAAGCAAGACTAAAAAACAGATGGACATAGGTGTTATTGCTGATCTGGAGTCAGATACGCTGAGGCCTAGGAAAGCAAATAGGCAGGCGATTCTCAAGATCCAGCACGGAATAGAAAGAAAGATGTGAATTGCCAATGGCAATGTTGAAAAAAATAATTTATTCCCCACATTATTTAAAATAGGCCCGACACAGCCGCGTTTCGCCTTCCTACAGGGCTGCGTCAGGGGCTAGCTTATAACAATTCAGTGGTGCAGTAAAACCAGTCCTACCTACTGGACTAAAACAACTCCTCTCCTGAGAAGCAGCAGCAGCATTTCATGGTGAATCTGAAAGGAGTTGTTTTAGTCCAGTAGGTAGAATTGGTTTTACTGCACCATTGGGTTGTTATATGCTAGCCCCTGACGCAGCCCATTAGGAGGGCGAAACACGGCTGTGTCGGGCCTATTTTAAATAATGTGGTGAATATATTATTTTTCTCAACATTGCCATTGGCAATTCACATCTTTTTTTCTATTCCACGCTGAGGCCTAGGACAGAAACTAAGGATTAGACTTAGCCGATGCCAAGTACCCTGAAGCTCTGCCTCAGTGACAGTCAGCTTTGAGAAGGAGTCCCCTTGTAGAGTAATTGCCCTGCTTGATACCCTCTAAAAAATGAGATACAGAATGATAGTTTGGAATCAAGGAAAGACACCAGGGTTTTGTACAGAGAAGAATTAACCATATAAAAATCCTTTTCAATAGATGGACCCAAATGTAAAATTTGATTAAAAATTGTTTTGTGCTTTGCAAAATCTAATGTATAAGAACTCAAGCCATTCATAATGTAAATGGGTAACAAAGCATGTCATTTTTGTCAAGAATTTGGTGATCAGTTTGCTATGTTCTGTTATATTTTCTTTTCCTTTTCTTTTCCACTCACCTTCTGGTCTGACCTACATACAAAGAGGAATTCCTATCTTATCTTAAACACTATCAACTAACAGTGCCAGTAAGAGTTGATCAACATGGAGCCTTCCTCAGCTTTACTGTGAAAAATGATCAGCACCCAAGGAGGAGGAGAAGGAGTACAGACCCTATTGACCAAGAACAGGCCACATCTAAATTATTTTTTAAACTCTCTGCCTATGGCAAGCACTTTTATTTAAACCTGACTTTGAACACAGATTTGGTTTCCAAACACTTTACAGTAGAATACTGGAGGAGAGGTGGACCAGAATGGAAACACAATTTTATAAACAACTGTCATTACATAGGATACTTGCAGGACCAAGATAGGACAACTAGAGTGGCTTTGAGCAACTGTAATGGCTTGGTGAGTATACTTTCTGTTTTAATGTTTAATGAGCAAATGGTGTTTTATGCCACATCATCTGGTGTTTTACCTCAGAGTGCATAGAAACAAATTCTGTGTTGATATGAGATCTACAGAAGGAACTGAGATAGAAATCCAAGCACTTGAAATGCAGTAAACTCTTAAGATGGAAATTCTGTAAGTGGGCTCCTCCTTTTGGGTGCTCCGATGCAGTGCGTTGAGCACCTACTCTGTAACTGTCTTTGGGTGCTCAGATACTGCTACAGAATACTAGCATAACCCACCATCAGTGGGCCTTACATTTACTACTACTACTATTTAGCATTTCTATAGCGCTACAAGGCGTATGCAGCGCTGCACAAACATAGAAGAAAGACAGTCCCTGCTCAAAGAGCTTACAATCTAATAGACAAGAAATAAAGTAAGCAAATCAAATCAATTAATGTGTACAGGAAGGAGGAGAGGAGGGTAGGTGGAGGCGAGTGGTTACAAGTGGTTACGAGTCAAAAGCAATGTTAAAGAGGTGGACTTTCAGTCTAGATTTAAAGGTGGCCAAGGATGGGGCAAGACGTAGGGGCTCAGGAAGTTTATTCCAGGCGTAGGCCCCCACAGTTGTACCAGCCATAGATTATTAATGGCGGGAAGGGGGTGGGGCTGGAGACTGTTCCCTCTAAGCTGTGGGAGTCCTTCAACAGATGTGGTGCTTCAATTTTGTATTTTTAATTACTAGGGACAGGCAGGTTCCCTGGAGTCCTGCAAAGTTTGTCTGTCCCTCACTATTGAAAATGTGGTAGTGAAACAGCGCCCCCCCCCCCCCACTGGCAGAACTATAGGTGGAGGACTCCCACTCAGTTTAGGGGAAACAGTGGCCTGGAGCAGGGAAACCACAATGCAGATATACATAATTAACTGATTCTTTGAATGATTGTGCCTTTACCACTTTTACTGGAGTTCCTTTCTTTTTCTTACTGCCTTTTTAATTTCATTGTAAATAGCTTTGATTTGATTTCCAAATCGGGCAGTATAGTAAGTTTTGATAAACGATAAACCAGCCATTCCCAGCCCAGTCCTCGGGGCACACCTAGTCCCATCGGGTTTTCATAATATTCACAATGAGGATTCATGAGTTAGATTTGCATGTAATTGAAGCAGTGCATGCAAATCTAGCTCATGCATATTCATTGTAGATATCCTGAAAACCCAATGGGACTAGGTGTGCCCCGAGGACTGGGTTGGGAATGGTTGCATTAAGCAATAAGGGCAAGCATAACTTAACTGTATTCTGTAAGTTACACACGCAACATGGAGCCCTGCCCATGCTCTGCCCACATGTATACCTCCTTGCAATTGTGTACCATAGCAACTACGTGTGCTCTTATAGAACAGTGCTTAGGGCACTTATGCATGTAGAATTGCCCTTCACACCTGTAGCCAGTTATATGTAATGAATCATCTGGCTGCTTAGGCATCTACTGGATATGTCAGGTTATTTGCCTGCAGAAAAAGAGCAGTATAGCCAGCAAGGCACTTCCAAGAAAATAACAGGAGGACGACTAAATAAGAAGAAAAACTTTATTCTTGAACAGACCCGTCACAGCACTGTGTTTTGGCAAAATGCCTGCCTCAGGGGTCTGTCTGAGAGGTTACAATCAAATGTGACCTATGCTGGTCAATGGGAATGCTGTCTTTAAAAGACGCGGTAAGTGTAAAAGCCAGAAAGTCTGGTCAAGACTCTCAAGCATAGCAAAGCCTGGCATTTTGCCTTAACTGTGATGTTCAATTATTTTTAACATTTATCACTTTAAAGAAGAAAGTTTATAAACCTCCGTTGCCTCAGATTGTAAGCCCTCTGGGCACAGGGGAATAAATATCTGCTGTAACTGAATGTAACTTGCCTTGAGCTACTATTGGAAAAGGCATGAGCTAAATCCAAATCCTTTTATTTTCTAAGGCAAACTCTTATAGTTGTCCTTGTAAATTTCCAGTCAGTAAAATCAGCTTCCATTGAGTAAACTCTCTGTCAATCAGTTTTTATCTATTTGGATCACAGAGAACAAACTCATGGGAGAAATGGGGAAAAATTCTTATCTATAAGACTTCTGCCATTATCTTAAAAAGATCAAATGAGTAAGTACAGAGTTGCCAAAGATACTAGACTGTTTATCAACTTTCTTCCCAATTGTTTCTATTTTAAAATGACAAAGGTTAAAAATGATTGAAGGTCACAGTTATAGGGCCAACTTGATCATTCATTTCTGCAGTTGTTGGACAAATCCATGGCTTTGTGATTTCCTCATAACATCGAGAGAATTCTGAGAATTCATGATAACGTAACGTACAAAATCATTATATACCATATCAAATCAAAAGGTAGAACTATTTACAACGTAGTAGAACAATTATGAAATTAAAATACAAATTCATAAGACAAAAAATAAATCATACAACAGTAAAAAACTAATTCAGAGAACATCAAAATACAAATTTAAGAAAAGAATTTAGTAAACAACCAAAACTTAAGTAGTTTACAAAACTTCAGAAAAGTTCAGTCTAATTTCAAAAGACAAAGCATTCTGAATAGGAACTGCTGCAAAAGCAAAAAGTCTCTTAGTAGATGAGGCTAACCTAAGTTTAAGAAAGAAAGGAAACTGTAACTTATTAACATGAATTTGCGTAGTTGTGATTTTAGAAGGTTGTACAGCAACTAAAGAAGAAGGATATTCAGGGCAAAGACCATTCATGGTCTTAAAAACCAAACAGAGATTTAAATTGAATTGTGGCCTTAACTGGTAACCAGTGAAGGGCCTTTATCAAAGGAGTAACATGATCAAACTTAGTATTATGAAAAAGTAATCAAGCAACAGTATTCTGAAATAAGATTTAGAAGATAGGCCCAAATAAAGGGAATTACAATTGCCAATTTTTGAGGGAATCAAAGCCTGAGCCTGAGCATTTATCTGATGTAGAGTGCTAGTTATGAAGCCTGATTGTGCAGAGGTCATCTAGGTAAGAAAATGGACCTCCAAGTCTGGACATTCACAATTTGTTGAATATTTTACAAAAGCCTCATTGAACCCGGAACATTTGGTAAAATACATAGAACAGTGGATCCTAACCCAGCCTTTGAGAAACCCCTAGCTAGTTGGGTTTTCAGGATCCCCACAATGAGTGTGTAGGAAAGAGTTCTGCTTGCAGTGCATGCAGCCATTTTACAAAGAAACTGTTAAAAGAAAAAAAAATCAGCAGCATTCAGGGCTGCACATGTAGTTTCTGTCACTTAGATGAGCAAATGGCAGATTTTACAAATCTTCATGTCATGGAGGAGCCAATTAAAATGTCAAGTTCCATAACTCAAACTTTTGGCTTTTTGAGGTGGTTCCAAATGCTAGACAGGTGAGTACGATTGCTAGCTAAATCATTCCTCCAAACCTGAGGTACAAATGGCAACATTTTCAGTTGTTTTAGAAAATACATGTATATTAGGAAGGGCCACACAAACCATGGCTAGAACAGGCCTCCTTGAAATCGTTCTATGGCACATGTGTGTGTGTGTATGTGTGTGTGTGTGTATATGTATATATATATATATATATATATATATATATATATATATATAGATAGATAGATAGATAGATAGATAGATAGATAGATATCTCTCTCTCTCTTTCTCTCTCTCTCTCTCTTTATATATATATATATATATATAGATAGATATCTCTCTCTCTCTTTCTCTCTCTCTCTCTCTTTATATATATATCTATATATATATATATAGATATAGATATAGATATAGATATATAGATATATATAGATAGATTGATCTATCTATCTATCTATCTATCTATCTATCTATCTATCTATCTATCTATCTATGTGTGTAAGTAGTGACTTTTCTAAAATTGCTACGTAGATGTGGCTATTTACAGGTGTAAATTGGTTCTTTACAATGCAAAGATCACCTAATCTTTCTAAGATCTCCAAAATGTATTGTTAGTCCATTAAAAATGTATCACCCACAAATTATTGTTGACCTTTATTTCTCTAGCATCACAAGTAAACTAGAAGCCAGCCCTAACATCTTTTCGTTGCCTTCTTCTCAATAATGTTTTCTTTTTATTTTTTCTGAACAAGCATGGCGTTATTGTTACAGAAGATGAAGAGTACTTTATTGAGCCTTTAAACAACACAACTGACAATTCCAATTATTTCAATAAAGAAAATGGTCATCCTCATGTTATTTACAAAAAGTCCGCTGTGCATCAAATATACTCAACCAGTCTCTCCCACTGTGATGTTACAGGTAAATAAATTTGTACTCTTTTTAAATAGCACTGTAGTGTTCTGTATTATATTACATATATAAATGATGATTAAATAAAGTAATGGAACTTGCTTATTTTCTTTTCTCAAGTCTACTGTGTACAGCAAGACAACATCCCTCTGTTTTTCTAATCGTAGGAGAATCGGCTTCAGACACTCAGTGAGCGAATCATAAAATATGTAGCTCACTGACTCTAACCGGTGGCTTCCATTGTAGTATAATAAGCCTACCTCGAGTATCCTCATTAGCCTGAAACTTCTACTTTTTCTTTTTTTCTTTTTTCGTGTCGCTTTATAATATTCTATTTAAAAGGTACACTTATCTGCTGCTTCCCATATAGGACTTCCGGTACGCCCTACAGCGAGCTCCCGTTTCGCCACCAGCTTCATAAGGAGCAGTACCGTTTCAAATTTGAGACCTTCCTATACTTTCAAACTTGACGCTGCAAGTTTGAAAGTATAGGAAGGTCTCAAATTTGAAACGGTACTGCTCCTTATGAAGCTGGTGGCGAAACGGGAGCTCGCTGTAGGGCGTACCGGAAGTCCTATATGGGAAGCAGCAGATAAGTGTACCTTTTAAATAGAATATTATAAAGCGACACGAAAAAAGAAAAAAAGAAAAAGTAGAAGTTTCAGGCTAATGAGGATACTCGAGGTAGGCTTATTATACTACAATGGAAGCCACCGGATATATAAATGATGGCAATTAAAGATGTGTCTGTTTCATACATATGATATGATGCTGGATATCCTTTCAGATTATTTTTTTTTCTATATTGCCATTTTGGCTGTTCTGAGATGCAATCTCAGCAAACTTCTGATGTATTCTATATCTAGAAAAGATCAGGATTTTGCATAACCACTAATGGATAATTAACCAAAAATAATTTATTAGCAAATGACACTCCTAGTTCTTTCTCTTCTCTTAGCCCCCAATGCCTATCTTTCTCTATTCCTTCTCTCCTTTCTCCCCACCTTACTGTGTCTTCATGTGACATTATAAGAAGCAAACAAAATACCCAATGCTCTCATGAATTGTTTAATATCTTTATTGGTCCTGGAATTTACATCATGTTTTCTTTGGTGTAAATGGAGATTTAGGCACTGAAATATTAATAAGTGTATTCTAGAATCAACGCCTAAATCTAGGCACTGATTATAGAATATGCTTAGTTGGCACTGATCTCAGCATACATTTGATTGACATACACTGCCTCTATTATTTGCAAATCTCTTCCATGCATATTCATTGTGGATATCCTGAAAACCTGACTGGCAGGGGGTATTCCAGGACTGGACTTGGGGAAACACTGATCTAGATAATCTATCTGTTGAGAGGACACTATGGGGTTGTTCTCAAAATGTTGCCTAAAATTAGGCACCTAAAGTGTATGAGCTAAGTGCAAATTCTATAATGGCAATCACACACCATTATAGAATCCTAGTATAAGTCCACAGTTGCATGCCTACGGTAGCTTAATGGCTTCTGTCATTGAGGCTCATAACTGGCTCATAACTGAGTGCTAGGTATGCCCCTAACCGCCCCCCCCCCACATGCTCCTTCCATGTTCTCACCCTTTAATAGTTGCACTAAAGAAATTATGCACTATTCCCCTGATATTCAAGACTCTTTAACTGGCCAAGAATGGCTGTGGACTGGTTGCCTTCTTGTTTGCTCAAATTCTAGATCATGCAACTTCAAGGTGTACCTTGGATGGGCATGGGTAGGTTAGGGGCATGCTAGGCGCATGGGTTGTAACTGCCTACTGTTAGGCATGAGCATTTATGCCAGCTATTGAGGACTTACACTAGTATCCTGTAACGGCAGTTGCATGCACAGTTGCTGTTATAGAATTTGCGTTTAGACTGCATCATCCTGGCATCTCAATCTCAGTGACGTTTAGAGAATTTACCTCCATGTAATAAACTTATATTTCAATAGAAGGCAGGTCTTCTTTCTTGATTCAAAGGTTTGGGTGTTCTCTGGAAACTTACATAGGCGCGATCTCTTATGACTGGCATAAATGGTGATGCCTAAATGCGGCAGCTGGGTGTGTAAATACAGTAATAGTTGAAATGCCCCTGACCCACCCATGCCCATAGGCGGTCGGTGGCCCAACTGTTTGGGGAGGCTAAAGGGGGCGGGGTTAGGGGTGGAGCCTGGGGTAGAGCTTATATCCACAATTGACAACACAGAAAAAATAATTAGTAAAAATAAAATACCTTTTATTAAATTTAGATATTAGATATGTATTGTATGTCAAAGAATAAAGTGGTTACTCAAAGCATACACTAACCACAATCACTCAACTGTAAAACACTATGCACAAATTTGTGCAAAAACACACTCAGAACCTTACTGTACCATAACACTAGGCAGACCCTAATACACCAATATACCACCCATATGGAAAATACAGACCGTCAACAATATGAAACAAGGGATCATAATATCACAATTCTCATGTAGAGCCACAAAACACCCTTTTAGGGTGGATAGTGTTCACAATGAGCTCCTTTTATTAATGACCATATGTAGATCCTTCAAGAGGTAGTGTGTCATGATTTAGGCTCCACACCCTTTCTGATGTTTTGGTGCCACCTCAGTAAGGCCAACATACAATGTCTCCACTGCAAAACACTATACACAAACTTGTGCAAAAACGCACTCATAACCTTATCAAACCATAACAGCACTAATTCCAAGGACAGGACGAGCTACAACCTTATGCGTGGAAAGGCAGCACTATAATTACACCGGGCTCTAAAACACCAGTACACAACCTAATGAAACAAAAACAAAACAAAAAGGGTTGCAAATAATACTACACACTAGCAGAATACTGCACCTTGATCACACATGAAAAACACATGACACAACAGATATGAAGGCAAAATACTGAACTGGAAAGTTACCTCCAGACGTCAGACTCAGCATGCAGCAATACTAGAAAAATTGAAACTTACATGCAAAATATCACAGATGCACATTTCCAAAAGCTGACATATTCCAGTTAATAAATTCTGAATAAAATACTTTTTTCTACCTTTGTTGTCTGATCATTTAGTTTTTCTATTCGTCTGACAGCTAGGGTCTCCCCCAGTTTCTCCCCTGCAGCTTCTCTCTCTCTTGCTCATGTCCCCTCTTTCTCTCCCCATTTCCACTCATCTCTCTCTCTGTACCCCTCTTCCATCCAGCATCGTCTCTCTGGCTCTTCCCTGCTCTTTTGCATGTCCCTGGCTCTCCCCTGCACTTTTCCACGTTCTCTCTCTCTCCTCCAGCGTCCTCAGTCACTTCCCTTACATAGATAAAAGATGATATACAATGCCAGTTATAATAAAACCTCTCCAGTGTGTGTCTCTGTGTATGAAACAATGAGATAGTGTGGTACATACATTGTGGATAAAAACTGACTACTGCAAAAATGTTGTGGCCAACACATTCCAGGGAGAAATGATCTTGGAAGCTTACCCTTCACTTTTCTTTCACATGTAACCATCTGCATTTTAACATATAGAAACTGGGGGATGGGAGCTTAAAAGAATGAATCTTGCACCCATTCATGTTCAGTCTTCTCCCCATCTACACAACCAACCTTACTCAGTGATACATTCAATCCCAGTATCTACTCATGCCTGCTGTGCATATGGAATTGTTTACATTTCTCTCAGAAGATGTCCAGTGCTGCAAAGTCAATCTTACAGGAAGTAGATTCTATAAACTGCTCACCAAAGAGGAAATTTATTCAACTTAAAATCACATTTTCTTTTTCTGGTAGCTCTGAGGTGAAAGGATGAGAGAGCTTATGTATACAAGTTTCATGCCTTGTAACATTTAGCAATTTCATGCAGGTGCTTTCTCGAGACCATATAACAAGACCTGCTTCTTTTTCTTTCACACATTGCAATTTGCTAGCACATAGGTAGTCCCTGACAGGAAAGGAATGAGGTCACACCAATTAACTCTCCGGATCCTGTGATTAATTTATAGTGCTTACCATTTGCAGCCATTTTCTCTCCCTCCGGGGCGGGCCTCTTTACAGCACAAGAACAAAAAGAAGCGCGGAGCCGCAGCATCCTTCAGGCATGCGCTGTCGGCTGTGCCGGTCCTCTGCTTCCGGAATGGGAAAATGACGTCAGTGGGGGCAGAGTTGACAGCGCTGCGGCCCCGCGCTTCTTTTGTTCTAATGATGGTTGTTCACAGAAGCAGCGGCAGTGGCTTGCTCAACGCAGTGCTTGTTCCTGCCGCTGCTCAAGAGAAGCAGCGGAAGAATCCAGCGGGACGGGAGTCTTGGCTTATCGGGACAAGAGGCAGGCGGGGAAGGTCACAGCTGGGCTGGGGAGGCTTAGCCTCCCCAAGTCTCTTATACGGGGCGCCTATGCCCATGCCCCTCCAATGGTAATGCCCCCTTTAGATTTGTGTGTGACAGCAATTAGGTGCATTGGGCCAGATTCTGTATAAGGCACATAAAAAATCTGCGCGGTAAACAATTCTGGCCAAGTGTATTCTATAAGCGGCACCTAGATTTAGGTGCGATATATAGAATAAGCTTACTTGATATCCAGGCGCCTAAAACTACATGCTTCCATTTACACCAATGAAAATTTGACGTAAATCCCTAGGTGTAGATTTATGCTCGCTGGGCCATATTCTATAACTTCACATGTAAATTTTGGAACGTCCACAAAATGCCCATTTCCACGCCTATAACCACACCCCTTTTGAACTGCATGCATTAGAATTTAGGCGCAGTTCATTACAGAATATGCTTAGCGAGTTGTGTGCATAAATTCTAATTATTGCCAATTAGTGCTCATTATTGCTTGTTAGGTGCTGTTATCAATGCTGATTAACTTGTTAAGACAATTAAATTATGCGCATTGTTATGGAATATGCTTAGCTTTTAATGTGGAATACTTGGCGCGATATATAGTATCTGGAAGTCTGTGTATGGAATAGAAGCATAAGTGTGTTACATGCAACTGCAAATTAAAACCAATTAGTGCTTGTTAATGGCAATTATTGGTCTTTATCACCAATTAGGTGCTGATTTGGGCCAGGTTAGTAAGGTTTTACTAAGGTGTGCTGAAAAGTGGCCTGCGCTGGTGTAGACAAGAGCATTGGACGTACGCAGGTTAATTTTTCAGCGCACCTGCAAAAAGGCCTTTTTTTTGTTAGCTGAAAATGGACGTGCGGTAAAATAAAAATTGGCCCGTGTCCATTTTGGGCCTGAGACCTTACCACCACCCATTGACTTAGTGGTAAGGTCTCACGTGTTAATCAGGCGGTAATTGTCAGCGCGCATACGGAAACTTTCTGGCGTGCACAGTGGGCGTACGTAAAAAATGAAATTACTGCCCGGGCCACACAGTAACTGGGGGGTAGTTCCGAATTGACGCGCGTTGGGCACGCATAGATGCCTATGCGGCTTAGTTAAAGGGCCCCTATGTAACTTGCCCTATTCTGTAACTGTGCGTCTAACTTTTGGTGCCATATATAGAATTTTGGGGATAAGGGACTTTAGCACATACCTTATAGAGTAGTGCCTAGCACCTTGCATGTGTAAATAGAAATTATTGGCTCCTCTGATGCACATAAGCGCTACTATTAATTATGCGCGAACTTGGCGCCTAACAGTAGGTACCAGGTTGTAGAATGAAAGGGTTAATGATTAGCATGTGAAAAAGTTTTCAAGAAAGAAGTGTTTATAGAGCAAAGTTTAATGATCTCCCTAATGTAACCTTTATATCTTAAGTGCTTTGAGAGAATCCTGTCTAGAAAAGCAGCTGTATTTGAAGAGGATTAACTGGTGACCCACCTAAAGTGGATAATTATTTTGATTCCTAGAAGACCTCACAAGAAGCAGGAGATTTTGGAGGCTGAGTGATACACCTGCCTTTCCAGCGTCGCTAGCAATGAATGAGACAGTTGGCAGTTCCCACCGGCAGAGGAGATCAGTAAGCATTGAGCGATTTGTGGAGACGCTGGTAGTGGCAGACAAAATGATGGTGGGATACCATGGCCGTAAAGACATTGAACATTACATTTTGAGCGTCATGAATATTGTAAGTTTGACCCCTCATCCTAACATTAAAATAAAGAGCTTTCTTTTCAGTGTAAACAATGAAAAACTCCTAGATATTTTTCAAAGTCGAGATAGCAATTTCATCCTGTTTTCTTTTGCACAACCTGCACAACCTGAAATGCAAATAATGATTAAATAGAGAAATGAAAAGTACCCAATTTTGTTTTTCTTTTCAGTTATTGAATGTGTTACGGACTTTTAAAACTATGCATTGATTCCCTGTTTATTACCATTACAAAGTAAATAGTCACTTTCATCCCCTTGTTAGGAAGTCTAAGCATTTTTTAAACTTAATTTTTATTAAATGTTCATGCTGCTAAAAGTACATCAGCATTGCAAAGTAACAACATAGGATAACAGCAATTGGAAATCTCGTCTTTTGATGTTCGGACTTGCTCTTTGATACGAATAAAAATAAAAGATTTTTCAGTGGATGGTTCACTGGCTCACTGTAGACCATGGTCATTGCACAAGGATAATGCATTTAAAGGATCACTGCCTTCTGCTTAGTCTATAATCAGGCATGTAGTCTGAGGCAATTGCCACATGACCTCACATTGGGCTTAGGCATGCATGCATAGTAAGGACCCTTTTTGCATGCTAAAAATACCACTTACCTTACGTGCTTTAGTGAATAAGGGCTAAAATTAGTGACTACCTGCATGAAAATGATGGGTATGCTCTCCATGCCCGCTATTTACCATGGATCTGGCAACAGGTAAAAATTTAACATCTGCCTCCAACTAGTTGTAAAAGTTTTATTATGCACTACATGTCCCAAAATCCCTTGTGCTAAGCAGCTCTTTGACTTTTAGTTGGTTACTACAGGGGATTGTTCTACACTTAAACAGTGGCACAGAGAAAGAGATCCTCTCCTGATCCCTCCTTCTGAACAGAACAAGAGTTATCCACATCACATGAAATTTCTCCAACACTGCATCATCCATCCTTCTTGATAGTTTCATCAGGGTCACTTTACCCACCTATGGGGCCCTAGGCAAACTTATATGAATTCTCCCCTACCTCTGGTCCGGTGGCACAACTTCCTCAACCCCCTGCCAGCCAAGTCACTTCCTGCCCAAACAAATTCAGCATAAAGGCACGGAGCCACTGTCAAGCAGGGGCATAGCCAGACCTCGAGGTGGGAGGGGGCCAGAGCCCAAGGTGGGGAGGGCACATTTTGGTCACCACCCCACCAGCACCCCATCCACTGTCCCCTCCACCGCTGTACATCTTGGCTGGCAAGGGTCCCCAACCCCCGCCAGCTAAAGCATCGCTGCCTTAAATACCTTGGCTTGCAGGGGTCCCCAACCTCTGCCAGCTGAAGACTTCGTCCAGCACTGGTCTCCAGCTCCGCCGCATTGCCAGCTTTGCTCTCTCTTCCCCTTATGTCTGGCACAGTGAACAGCGCTGGATGAAGTCTTCAGCTGGTGGGGGTTGTATTGCCTTTTTTTCACTAGCAGCAGTGGGGTTGGTGGCTGGGGCAGTGGCGTAGCTACGGGTGGGCCTGGGTGGGCACAGGCCCATCCAGCAGCAGCACCACACATCAACATCTCTCCTCCACCGCGGTGTCCTGGCATCTGCCCACCTATCACTGAACCCCTTCTCTCCCTGGTGTACCTTACAGGCGTACCTGGCACCTGCAATGATTTAATTATTACTGCCTGCGCAGCTCTGCAGGCGTCCATCAGCTGGGTCCCGTCCTCACTTTCATCATTTCCTGTCTGTTGGGACCCAGCCAATGGAAGTCTGCAGAGCCGGCGCAGGCAGCAATAATTAAATCACTGCAGAGGCCGGGGACGCCTGTAGGGTACACCAGGGAGGGACAGAGTTCAGCGATGGACGGGCAGATGCTGGGATGCCACTGAGTAGGAGAGATGTTAATGTGGGGTAGGTGAAAAAAATCTATAATTTAAAAAAATATCTCTGGGTGGGGTGCTATGGAGTGCCATGTCGTGCGTGGAAAGATGCTGGATCAGAGTGAAGAAATGCCAATGGTAGCCCATCCCAGAGTGAGATTGAGAGCCAATGAGTGAGGTTTTTGTATTGGTGCAAAATTTGGCATACTGGTAATATAATAACATATAGTAACATAGTAGATGATGGCAGATAAAGACCTGTACAGTCCATCCAGTCTGCCTAGCAAGATAAACTCATTACATCATACTTTATTACATAAAGTATGATGTGATACTTCATATGTATATGTAACCTGGGGTTTAAATTTTAAAAAGAATTAAAAAAAATATTCTTACCTATCTGAAGGCAGGAGGAGCACTGCAGGAAGCAGCACTGGGTTTTTCTGTGGGCAGCTGCTGTCCCGTGAACACTGTAAGAGGCAGCGCTGCTGATCCAGCCGGAGGTTCCGTTTCCTAGGAGACGGAGTAGCTGGCAGTTGCCAGAAGGGTGAAGCCTGTTGAAGAGTGTGGATGTGTGCTGAAGAGTGTCTGAGTACAGGGAGTACTAGTGAAGTAATAGGCGGTGGGAAAGAGAGTTGGTTGCAAGAAAACAAGGTTCTAACACTGTTTGGAAGGAGGAATAGATGGTAATGTGTAGGGTTACCATATGGCTCCAGAAAAAGGAGGACGGATTGAGCCAGCCGGGTTTTACTTCCATTGCTTTCAATGGAAGTAATTGAGCCAGCCGGGTTTTACTTCCATTGCTTTGGAAAGCAATGGAAGTAAAACCCGGCTGGCTCAATCCGTCCTCCTTTTTCTGGAGCCATATGGTAACCCTAGTAATGTGTGTTTAGCATCCGGAAGTCAGAAAATTGGATTGGATGTGGTGAGTGTTTTCCCTAAACATACCCTTCCAGGACAGGGAATACCAGTGTAAGAATAGGCCTGGAAGTGAGGGGCTGTTTGTTTATCTTTTATTTATAAGAGTTTATGGACCCAGTGTTTTGAAAAGCATTTAAGTGACACCCAGCATAGTGCTACATGTCTAGAATAAGGAGTTAGGGTTTTTCTCCATTTGATTTAATTAAGAGAGGTGCAGGAGGAAGAGAATGTGCATCGGAGGAGATGAGTGAAACTGCAGTGAAATCAGAGAGAGAGAGAGAGAGAAAAGGAGAACGGATAAGTAACTGAAAAATATATTATAAATAAATACTTACCTGAGAGGGAGTTCGGATCCAAAGGGAATCTGGAAAAGAAAAACAGAACCACAAAGTATCAAATTCTTGCTGATAACAAGGGGACAAACAAATAACAGTGATGTCTAATTTATAGTAATAGTAGATGGGAACAAGAATGATACTTATCTGATGCTGTGTATTTAGGTCTGTTAGTTCCACCTGTGCAAGGAAAGAAAGCCTCAAATGTTGATTGTCAGATGGATGTATGGTTCTAAATGTTTAAGTTTTAACAAACTAGCAATCGTTTGAAATTAAAAAGTATTCTAATTATTTTGGGGAAAACTAATAAACATATTTGGTTAACCTTCTAATTAGTCTCCCTCTAATTCGGAATCTATCTTAAATTTAGTTTTAATTCCTCTCCCGTCCTTTGAGGACAGGAGACGTGGTTAGTTTCTGTAGCTTGCCCCTCATTCCTGTGTGCTGGCTTCCGGGAAGTTGCCACGACTGCCAACATCTGGCTTCCCGGAATCCTGCTCTATCTTACATCATACACAGGCGTGAGTGGGTACCTGCTTACATATACCTAATCTTGATGTGACCTTGCCAGGACTTCTCTGAGCTTCCTCAGTATCCTGGGATGTATTCCATCCAGCCCCATAACTTTGTCCACTTTCAGATTTTCAAGCTGTTTATAAACACTTTCTTCAATCAAAGGCACAATGTCTACTCCTTTCACAGATATACCCTCGCAGCTGACTGCGATCTTTCTCCAGGATTTTCTTCTGTGAACACCGAAGAGAAGTATTTGTTTAGCACTTTCGCTTTATCTTCATCACTCTCCACATAGCCATTTTCAGCACCTTTCAGTCTTACAATATAATTTTGGACTCATTGCTTTCAATGGAATTACAGATCAAAGCTTATTTTAAACTTAAACAGTTGCAATTGCTATGTTCTTATTTTTTTTTTTTAATTGAACTTTCAAAAAACTAATCAAGAACATTCTTGATAATGAGAAGATACAGAGAGAATTAGTAATATTAAACATCATATTACTCAAATTTACTACATGCAATATATAATCTATCCAATCTATAGTCCAAAATAATGAGAGAGAGCAAGGTACAATTCTAGGAAATATAGATTTTTTTAATTAAGTTAAGCATTTAGAAGAAAAACTCTGACTAAATTAATTATGAAGTGGACGAAAATATTACAATAGGATGCGTAGTTGGAGTTACGACAGTCTTGGAATCTAAGAAGGAAATTAAAGTTGTAGGATCATAAAAACATATTTAACCGAATTTACTTTCAATACACATTTACAAGGAAAATTCAACCAAAACAGACCACCCATTTGTGTGACCCGAGGGCGAAGTTTAAGAAAAAGTTGTCGTCGCTTTTGAGTTACTCTAGCAATGTCTGGAAACATTCTAATCTTACAATTCATAAAAAGTTCTTCTCTATGCCGGAAAAATTGTTTTAATATCCAGTCTCGATCTGGTTGTAGTACAAAGGATACTATTAAAGTTGCTGGTTTGGAGCCCAACTCATCCTCTTCAAGGAATTGTGTAAGGTTTAAAGCATCAAACGAAACATCAGCTCCTTCAGCTATAGGTTGATTCGTATCTTTCTTTTTAAATAATGACAAATAGTATATCTTGGAGACTGGAGGAAAAGCTTGTTCCGGGATCTTCAATATCTCTGATAGATATTTTTTAAAGGTAATAAGAGGAGCAATAGAAAACACTCTAGGAAAGTTTATCAAACGCAAAGTTTTAGCTCTTTGCTAATTTTCCAGGTTTTCCACCTTATATTGTAACTGCAAATTTTCATTAATCAAGTTCGCTTGAACTTGTTGAAATCTACCTATATTACTAGTATTAATTTCAATATTCTTTTCCATTTCTATTGTTTTTGTTTCCAGGCTAGAGATATTTTCTAAGGGAATCTTTGTTTGTTGAGTCACAGACATTAATTTTTGAGAAAATGAGGTTTCCAACCCCACAAGTGCATCCCAAATAGAGTCTAAAGTAATGGTGTAGATGGTTTTAAAGGCAAAAGTGACTTACTAAGAAAGACAGATTCAGTCAGTATTTCATCCGACGGTTGTTTCTCCACTGCAGCCTTAGAGTCTTGCAGAACGCTGACTCTATCCTGTTGCTCCGCTTCCTGAGTGTAGTTAGCTGGCAAACCTGTACCATGACCTGACCCCGCCACAGAAAGCACTTCCTGGTCAGTGCGCTGGGCCTCCTGCACGTCGTGGTTCCGTCGCTGGCATGAGCGGAGGTGTCCATTCATCAGGGCTCAGAGAGATTTCAGCCTCAAGCTGAAGGGGCGGATCACCTCCCACCACTCCCCCCAGCAGCAAGGAATCCGAGCCCAAAGAGCGTCCGAATGCAGCGAAGCGGTCCATGGGTTCCACCACAGGTATCGCTAGTGTTGCAGGGCCAACACGCTGCCTACCCCTCCTCTTAGGCATGGAAACAGGGAATGAAAGCAAGAAAACGAACGAAGGTGGGAAAAAGAGCCGCTTAGCTGTTTTTCTTCAGGGCACCATCTTGCTCCTGTTCTTATTTTTATATGATCATTTAAAAATAATAGTTCACTTGTCAATTCTTTCTTTATTGGACTATGGGAATTCCATGTATTTAGGAATAATGACTAAACAGCTTACTAAACTTCAGATGATTCCGAATTCAGCAGCTAGACTGATATTTCATTGTTCTAGGTATAAGAGTGCATCTCCTTTGCTGGCTGGGCTGCACTGGCTGCCGCTTCAAGCTAGAATTCATTATGTCTTGTTTTCAAGTTTCTATATGGTACCTGCTCTACAGGCTTTCTGGATAGTTTCAAGATCTTGAAAAATTCTGCTTTGTCTCGATCATGTAACTTTCTGCTTTTGGTATTTCAGTCTGTTAAATTTATTTATTTCAAAGCATTATTTTCTGGTTCATTTTGGTTTTCTTCTATTCATCTTTGGAATAAGTTACCTATTCAGATACGTTCGTTAATGAATCTTTTTGCATTCCGAAAGTCGTTGAAAACATCTGTTTTCTGAAAATGGATAATTGATGTATGATAGTTTACTTAATTTTCCTTTTTTAATTAATTCGATATTTTGTTACATCCTGATTTATGTTTCAGTCTTACTTATTTTGTTACCTCGTCTTGAATTCTGTTTGGAAAATTTGGTGGGTTATAAGACCCTTGATGACATAACATAAAACAATTCCATTGCTATCTTTTCTTCTTTCCCCAAAATACCTGAAAAAGGTCTTGTCACCTCTCTTTACATCTTTATCCATTTTTTCCTCTGCCTGCGCTTTCGCTAGCTGTATTTCCCTCTTCACTTCTTTGAGTTTAATCTGGTAATCTTTTCCGTGATCCTCTTGTTGCGTTCTTCTGTATTTCTGGAATGAAGCTTCTTTTGCTCTTATTTTTTCAGTCATTTGGAGAACCTTATAGGCTTCCTGTTTCTCTTGTTTTTGTTTACTTTCCTTGTATAAAGATCAGTTGCCATATTTAAAACAGCTTTCAGCTTGGACCACTGCACTTCCACTTCACCTATGCCTGCACATACCATCAGCTCCTTCTTCAGGTATTGCCTTATTTTTACCAAAATCAGTACATTTGAAATCCAGTACTTTGAGTTTTTTCCGTTTGCACTCCGCTTTCGCTCTTATATCAAACCATATCATGTGATTTTTTTTATTTTTATTTATTTATTTGTAGCATTTGTATCCCACATTTTCCCACCAATTTGAAGGCTCAATGTGGCTTACATTTGCCGTAATAGCGGTTGCCATTTCCGGGTATCAGAATTACAAAAGACATTGCATTGAGGTGCATGATGATTACTATTGCCTATCCACCCAGACATTGGAAACACTTCCTCCATTTGTGAGCACTAGATCCAGAGTTGACCCTTTCGTCGTGGTTCCGTCACCATTTTTCTGAGTAAGGCACATTGACAGGCATCTATTTCTCTCCAATTCTGCCGACGGGACGTTCCACTGCACATCAGGCAAGTTCAATAGCACCTCCCCTTTCATACCAAGCTTATGGATATCTTCTATCAGATCCTTGTCCAGCTTCTCCATTTGTACCAGAGATCTGTAGATAACACTCGTGTAGATAAAACTTCCATCTTCTCTTTCCAGGACGATCCATATAGCCTCTTCCTTTCCCGAGGTTCCCTGCATTTCAGCTGCTCTGATACTGTTTTTCACATACAGCACCACTCCTCCACCTCTTAGGCCCTCCCTATCCTTCCTAAAAAGATTATAGTCCGGTATGGTCGCATCCCATTCGTGGGAATCATTGAACCATTTCTCAGTAATAGTAACAATATCCAAATTTTCCTCAAACATCAGGGCTTGCAAATCTTGTACCTTTTTACTTAGACTGCGAGCATTTGTGCTCATTGCTTTCCGTGTAGTAAGTGAGTTTGGATGGGTTTCTTTCCCTCTGCCATCATGTGTTTTCTTTAGGTGACTTTCTGAATTCCCAAGGGACTGAGGCCTAAGGAAGGGCTGCTAGCTTCTTTTATTGACAAGTAATGCATTCATGTGAACCTAAAAATGGATTTTTGTATCATGGCATGTTACATATTTTAAACTGAATTATTTTAAGCACTTACCAATACCAACAGTAAACTACATAAACATCAATGGAAGCAATTTAATTGTATTTAAATAATGATCAAAGGGCAGTGTTATAATTTAAACCTGATCAGACACAATTCTACTGAAAGCCAACCACCTCAACACACATCAGGTTCTGTAAAATGTTCTAAAATCCCACCTGATTATTATTTATTTATTTATTTATTGCATTTGTATCCCACATTTCCCCACCTTTTTGCAGGCTCAATGTGGCTTACAATACATCATAAATGGTGAAGATATAATAGAAACATAGACATTTAGTTTACAGAAGAATCGTGGCAACATGATAATGGTATAACAGGATAGCAATATAACAAGCAGATATTATAAGGCAGTTCTGAATATCTGTGGAGGAGTAGTGTATGTTTACATCTGTTGATCTTTGTGGTATGCTTTTTTAAAGAGATGGGTCTTCAGTAGTTTTCAGAAGTTGGTTAGTTCATAAGTCGTTTTTAGGTTGCGCGGCAGTGCGTTCCATAGCTGTGTACTCAAGTAGGTGAAATTCGACGCATGCATTAATTTGTATTTTAGGCCTTTGCAGTTTGGGAAGTGCAGATTAATGCTAAGGGATGGGACTTGATATACTGCCTTTCTTTGGTTACAATCAAAGCAGTTTACATATTATGTACAAGTACTTATTTTGTACCTGGGGCAACGGAGGATTAAGTGAATTGCCCAGAGTCACAAAGAGCTGCGTTGGGAATTAAACCTAGTTCCCTAGGTTCTCAGGCCGCTTCACTAACCACTAGGCTACTCCTCCACTAGCATGTGGCTTCTGTGTAGAAATATGTAGCGCATTCTAGCAGAATGCTGCACCTTGGACATACACACAAAATGAAGACAGACCCTCAACAAATATGAATCAAGGGACCACAGATTAGTACTAGAGATATGGAGACAGAAAACTGAACTTGAAGCTCAACAAATTAGACTCAGCATATACAACAAACAAGAGAAAAAGAAACTAAAATGCTAGATATCAGAGAGGTGCATTTCCAAAAACTGACATATTCCAATTAATAAATTCAAAATAAAATACTTTTTTCTACATTTGTTGTTTGAACATTTTATTTTTTTCATTCACTTTGGTCCCAGTGTCTCTGCTCTGCTTTTCTCAGTATTTTTCCTGTTTTTGCAGGGTGTTCTGTCTATTTGACATTTCTTCTTTCTCCATATCCACCATCCTTCTTCTCTCTGCGCTCTATTCATCCTCTCCAGCATATCCCTTTTGTGTCCCTATCCTCCTTCCCTCTCCCCCCCATGTTCAGCATCTGCCCTCTCTGTGTCTCCATCTCTCCCCTTTTCCAGCATCTGCTCTTGCTGTGTCTCTATCCCCTCCCATTTTCCAGCATCTGCCCTCTTCCAGCATTTGCTTCTCTGTGTCCTCATCGCTGCTGTTTTCCAGCATCTGTCCCCCTCTGTGTTTCTATCTGCCCCCTTTTCCAGCATTGCCCCCTGTGTTCCTATCTCTCTCCCATTTTCCAGCATAGCCGCTTTGTGTTCTATTGTCCCTACCCTCTCCTTGTCCATCATTGACGCTCTGTGTCCCTGTCCCTCCCTATCCAGGATCTCTTCTTTGTGTCCTTGTCTCTTTCCCTGTTCAGCGTCTTCCCTTCTTCCCATATCTTGTGCCATCCCTATCTCACCTTGCCTGACCCCACCTCAGAGCCACATCTCTCCCTGGTCTTCTCCCCCTCCCTCCATGGTCCAGCATCTCTCTCTTTCCTTCCTCCAGTCCAGTCTCTCTCTTTCCCCCCCAAAGCAAGTACCATCTCCCTACCTCTCCCTTGCACCCGTTCTCCTCCATCCACACTGTCTTTGTTATTTTTTCTCCATAACAGAATATAGATTTTTCTTCCAGGAACTTGTGCAAACCTTTTTGAAACTCAGATACAGATACACTGACCACTGTTACCACATCCTCTGCCAACTATTTGTTGAGTGAAAAAATATTGCCTCCTATTTGTTGTAAAAGTATTTCCATGCAACTTCATTGAGTATCGCCTACTCTTTGTACTGTTTGAAAGAGTGAAAAAATCAATTCACTTCTACTCATTCTACATCACTCAGGATTTTGTAGACCTCAATCATATCTCCCCTCAATCGTCTCTTTTCCAAGCTGAAGAGCCCTAACGTCTTTAGCTTTTCCTCATATGAGAGGAGTTCCATACTTTTTATCATTTTGGTTGCTCTTCATTGAACCTTTTCTAATTTCGCTATATCTTTTTTGAGATAAGACGACCAGAACTGAACGCAATACTCAGGTGATACTCAGGTGAGGTCGTACCATGGAGCAATACAGAGACATTATAGTATTCTCTGTCTTATTTACCATTCCTTTCCTAATAATTCCTAGCATCCTGTTTGCGCTTTTGGCTGCCACTGCACACTGGGCAGAAGATTTCAGCGTACTGTCTACAATGACTCCTGGAGCTTTTTTTTTTGGGGTGCTGACCCCATAGCATCAGGTAACTATGATTTGGATTATTCTTTCCAATGTGCATCACTTTGCATTTATCTACATTAAATTTCATCTGTTATTTGGATGCCCAGTCTTCCAATTTCCTAAGGTCTTCCTACAATTTTTCACAGTCTTCATATGTATTAACAACTTCGAATAGTTTGTGTCATCTGCAGATTTAATCACCTCACTCATCGTTCCGATTTCTAGATCATTTGTAAATGTAAAATAGCACCGATCCCAGTACAGGTCCCTGTGGCACTCTATTGTTCACCCTCCTACATTGAGAAAAATGGTCATTTAACCCTACACTCTGTTTTCTGTCCAATAACCAAGTCCTAATCTACAATAGAACATTGCCTCCTATCTCATGACTCTTTAATTTTCTCATGAGGAACATTTTCAAAAGCTTTCTGAAAATCTAGATACACTACATTAACTGGCTTACCTTTATCAACATGTTTAGGCACGTTTCAAAGAAATGAAGCAAATTAGTGAGGCAAGACTTCCCTTGGCTGAATCCAGGCTGACTTTGTTATTAAACCATATTTATCTATGTGTTCCGTAATTTATTCTTTATAATAGTTTCCACTATTTTGCCCAGCATCACTGTCAGGCTTACTGACCTGTAATTTCCCAGATCACCACTGGAACCCTTTTTAAAAATCAGCATTACATTGGCCATACTCCAATCTTCAGGTACTACAGACAATTTTAATGACAGGTTATAGATTACTAACAGCAGATCAACAATTTCATGTTTGAGTTGTTTCAGTACTCTTGGATGCATGCCATCCGGTCCAGGTGATTTACTACTCTTTAATTTCTCCATTTTGCTCAGTATGTCTTCCAGATTTCTTTCAGTTCTTTTGCATCGTCACCGTTGAAAACCATTTCTGGTACAAGTAGATCTCTTACATCTTCTTCTGTAAAGACCAAAGCAAGGAATTCATTCAGTCTCTTCGCTGAGTACCCCTTTTGCTCCTTCATGATTTAACAGTCCCACGGATTTCTTTGCAGGCTTTCTGCTTCTGATGTACTTGAAAAAGTTATTGTGAGTTTTGCCTCTGTGGTAAGTTTCTCTTCATATTCTCTTTTAGTCTTCTTTAGCAGTGCTTTGCATCTAACTCGTCAGTGCTTATGTTGCTTCTTATTTTCTTCATTTGGGTCCTTTTTCCATTCTTTTGGCTCTAATAGCTTATTTCACTTCACCTTTAACCATGCAGGCTATTGTTTTCTGTTCTTTCCATCTTTGTAAATATGAAGAATGCATTTTATCTGGGCTTCCAAGATGATATTTTTAAACAATGTTCATGCATGATTTAAAGTCCTAACCTTTGCAGTCGATCCTTTTAGCTTATTTTTAACCATTTCCCTCAGTTTATCATAGTTACCCTTTAAAAAATTAAATGATGCTACAGTAGATTTCTTTGTGGCTTCACTCCAGATATTAGCTCAAACTTGGTTATGTTATGATCACTGTTTCCCAGTGGATCCAACCAGGGGCGTAGCCAGACTTTGGTGGGAGGGGGGTCCAGAGCCCAAGGTGAGGGGGCACATTTTAGCCCCCCCGGCACCGCTGACCCCCCCCGCCATTGCCGACCCCCCCCATTGCCGACGCGCCGCCACATTTCACAACCTCCCGCCCTCTAAACCCCCCCTCCCGCTGCGAACCCTCCCCCGCCGTCGCCTACCTTCGGTTTTGTTGGCGGGGGACTCTAATCCCCACCAGCCGACTCTTCATCCTGCAGTCAAAAAATTCTTCGTTCTGTTGCATGCTGACGTCCTGCACATTGTATGTGCAGGACGTCAGACTCGGAGAACAGAACGTTCTGTTCTCTGTACGTGCAGGATGTCAGCATGCAACAGAACAAAGACTTTTTTGACTGCAGGACGAAGAGGTCGTCGGCTGGCGGGGATTGGGGTCCCCCGCCAGCAAAAGTGAAGGTAGGCGGCGGCAGGGGAGGGTTCGCGGGGGAGGGGGGTCAAGAGGGTCATTGGGAGGGGGGTCCAGGACAAAATCTACGGGCCCAGGCCCCCTCAGGCCCCACGTAGCTACACCACTGGATCCAACACCATTACCTCTTATACTGTGCTGTGCATTCCACTAAGGACTAGATCTAAAATGGCTCCCCATCTTGTTGGTTCCTGGACCAGTTGCTCCAAGAAGCAGTGATTTATTATGTCTAGGAAGTTTACCTCCCTAGCTCTCCCTGATGTTTCCCTCAGATGGGCAGTTTTACAAAATCAGACAGTTACAGGGAGCCAGTTTTAGACCAGGACACCTATGTGAAAGTCCAAAAAGGCTCCTATTTTATGTCTATTTCAAAAAGCATAGGTTCTTCTGTGCCTTAGGAACCCAGAACCAACCTAAGTAGCAGACAAATACTCTTACAGAAATGTATGTTTTCTTCATAGAAGTTGTAAATTTTTGCATGTTTTCTATGTTTGTACTGGTGTTTTTTATAAAGTACATGCATACATTGGAAATCTGCTCCTGTTCCACCTAAATAGTTCTCCCAGAACACCCACATGTGATTGCTGAAGAAGTATGGGCTATCTTTGGATGCATCTGCTCTTTTCTCCCCTATACTGCCATACAATTTTATAATAACCCTTTTTCCATGTGTAAAATATGCTTTATATATGCTTTAGAAAATTATGCCCATGGGCTTTAACAGGCACTTAATGGATTATTTTATTTTACTGTCTTGCATTCTAAAATAGTTTTCTATGAGTTTTATTTTTTTGTATATGATCCAATATTATTTCCATTTTCAAAATTCAGCATCAGATTTTCTTTAGTCAAAAGTCCATGCTAGACTACGAAAAAGTGCCCTGTACTGTGGATTATTAATAATGGAAACAGAACATTATTTATTTTGAGTTTTTAAAAATATTGCATCATTTAAAGGGAAAAAAGCATGCACAGAAAAACAGAAAGCAGTTGACACAAACATTCCTGTCAGTTATGTTGGTGAATTGGAACATTTATGAGTAATTAATGTCCTGAATTCCATGCAATCTGATTACATAGAAGCTAGCAGAATATTATAATTAGATTAAGTACTCAATGTCACGAAATACCTAGAGCCCACTTGGGGGGGGGGGGGGTAACCCTGCGGCCACCTGAAGGGTCTGTCCCAGCACCGCTGAGGCCCGTTACCACCTGTGCACATTCTGTACTCTGGCATACCCTTCCTCCCACCTGCTGGTTTACGCTTGCCTCTGGGTGAGTCTCCCACCCAGGGGCGTATCTGGACTCTGGCAGTAGGGGGGGCCAGGGCCAGAGGGGGGGGCACATTTAGCCCCCCCCGGCACCACCGACCCCCCCCCCGCCATTGCCAGAGCCCCCCCCTGCCACCAACGACTCTCTCCACCTCCACTCCCGCCGCCAACCCTCCCCCGCTGACGCTGTTTACCTTTGCTGGCGGGGACCCCAACCCCCGCCAGCCAAGGTCCGCTTCCGCCTGCTTTTAAAAATAATTCTTCAGCTGGCGGGGGACCCCAACCCCCGCCAGCCGCCGAGGTCTTCAAAGTTCTTGTTCGTCGTCCTCCGTGACCATGCTGTACGCTGCTGATTCGGAGTCTGTCTGACGTCGCACCACGTTGTATGCGTGTACAACGTGGTGCGATGTCAGACAGACTCCGAATCAACAGGGTACAGCATGGCCACGGAGGACGACGAACAAGAACTTTGAAGACCTCGGCGGCTGGCGGGGGTTGGGGTCCCCCGCCAGCAAAGGTAAACAACATTAGTGGGTGAGGGTTGGCGGCGGGAGGGGGGCCAGGGCGAAATCTGCGGGGGCCCAGGCCCCTGTGGCCCCACGCAGATACGCCCCTGCTCCCACCCACAATTTAATTCCACAGTGGTTTCTAAGGACACTGGGGCCACAATCTCAGGGGTTCCACAGTTCCCAAAAAGCCCCCCCCCGGACCAAACACACAAACTCCAGGATTCTTAATCAGTCCAGGGCAGCAGAGTCAATAAATTAATAAGGTTTAATGTCAGGAAATTGAACATGGTGAAAATATAGCAACAATAACAGGTAAATCAAACAGGTATCAATATTAAAACTAACTAAACATTTAGGGAGTTCAGGAAATATAGCTGCTCACAGGTTATAAAATATAACTGCTCACAGGACCTCAGTGAAGAGATCTTTCTCTCTCCTCTCCCTCTCTGAGACTAAAGATTACCTCAGTGCTTAAGTGGGAAAAAACTGTCAGTTCTGTAATAGCTTTACAAAAAAAAAAGACAGTCACCATCTGCTGGCCAAACAAGGGAAATACACTAGGGAACAAATATGTCATACTTTAACATAAGAAGTTATAGACATAAATCCCCTGTTTTGTCATACTCAGTGTATCTGATATGGCAAGATTTTTCTTTTAAACAGCAATGTTACCAGTATTTTGATGGCAGGCATCTGAGAGGCTTGCTTTTGGCTAGTTTTTTCTGTGCTGGAAAAGTTTGAGGTCCATATTCAAAGCAATATAACTTGCCAGAAATGATTCATGGCCGATTAAGTCACTTGTTCAGGGCTAACTGTTCATTTTCAGTGGCACTTAGCTGTCCAAAATTCCGCCGCACGTCTTATCTACCGCGTGAACCGATACTCTCATATCACCCCTCTCCTCAAGTCGCTTCACTGGCTCCCGATCCGCTATCGTATACAGTTCAAGCTTCTCCTATTGACCTTCAAGTGCACTCAATCTGCAGCCCCCCATTACCTCTCTACCCTCCTCTCCCCTTATGTTCCCACCCGTAACCTCCGCTCTCAGAACAAATCACTCCTATCTGTACCCTTCTCCACCACCGCTAACTCCAGACTCCGCCCCTTCTGCCTCGCATCACCTTATGCCTGGAACAGACTTCCCGAGCCCATACGCCATGCGCCCTCCCTGACCATTTTCAAGTCCTTACTCAAAGCCCATCTCTTCTCCCTTGCTTTTGGCGCCTAACCACCTTCCCCATTCATGATACCTACACTTACTACATAGTTTGTTACCTTTAGATTGTAAGCTCTCTTGAGCAGGGACTGTCCTTCCCCATGTTTAAACTTGTACAGCGCTGCGTAACCCTGGCAGCGCTATAGAAATGCTAAGTAGTAGTAGTAGTAGTAGTAGTACTTAGCTGGTTAGTGGCGCTGAAAATGACTGGTGAGCGCCTAATGCAAAACCAGCTAATTTGGAGGTGTTCCGGAGGCAGATTCAGCACTTAACTGGCCAATGCCACCACATAAATAGGACTGCATAAAAGTCAGTCCTATAATAATGCAGTGCCCAAAACTGGTTAAGTGCTGAATATTGCACTTTACCGGCTATGGAAACCTGGAAATTCAATGCTGGAGCCTGGACATGGCCTGGCATTGAATTTTGAGGCATAATGCCAGCGCAGTTAGCAAAACGCTGAGTGCCGTTGGCTGAATATTGACCTCTTTGATTTTACCGCCTCTCTTATGGTCCAGATGCTCTCCTGCCTCTGCCCTTAACACTGACACCCTTGCATCAGGCATGTACAGGCTATCAGGATGGGAGCTGAGGCATGAGGAACAAAGGACTATACATGCTCAGTGTAATGTGTTCGTGCAACATTTATAGTAACTTTATACTATTTATCATTAAGGCTGTACCAAATTCATATTCAATTCGATTTGGCCCCAAATAATGAACATAAGAACATAACAATAGCCATACTGGGTCAGACCAATGGCCCATCTAGCCCAGTATCCTGCTTCCAGCAGTACCCGGCAGAAACCCAATTAGTAGCAACATTCCATGCTACCAATCACAAGCAGTGGCTTCCCCATGTCTGTCTCAATAGCAGGCTATGGACTTTTCCTCCAGGAACTTATCCAAACATGTTTTAAACCCAGATATGCTAACTGCTGTTACTACATCCTCCAGCAAAGAGTTCCACAGCTTACTATTCATTGAGTGAAAAAATGTTTCCTCCTATTTGTTTTGAAAATATTTTCCATGTAATTTCATTGAGTGTCCCCTGGTCTTTGTACTTTTTGAAGGAGTAAAAAATTGATTCACTTCTACCCGTTCTACACCACTCAGGATTTTTTAGACCTCAGTCATATCTCTCCTCATCCATCTCGCTTCCAAACTGAAGAGCCCTAACCTCTTTAGCCTTTCCTCATATGAGAGTAGTTCCATAAAGAGTGCTCATCCTGGAGCTCCCTTTATAGAATAATATTGAGCACCGAATTTTATTGGTGCTGAATTTTCAGCGACATGTATTGAATCTTTTCCATAATCTTTATGTAGCATTTAAAGCTTTTTGTGGCATGTGATAAAATATTTGATGCATTTCTTGCCAAAGTAACATTTGAATATGCATATTCAATTTTCTAGCACATGTACGCTAAAATATTTTAGTGTGACTAGTGCGTAGGCCACATAATGCAATGGTTCTCAACCCAGTCCTCAGGGCACACCCTGCTAGGTGGATTTTCAGAATAACCACAATGAATATGCATGAGATAGATTTGATGCATTGCTTCCTTGGTATGCAAACCTATCTCGTGGATATTCATTGTAGATATCCTGAAAACCTAACAGGTGTGGGTGTGCCTCAAGGACTGCATTACAACATGATGCCCTCCATGGCAGGTGCAGTTTCCTATTTAAACTAGGAAGAATGGAACATAATGGAATTTGCTAGTAAGACTATGTTGCCTTGGGCATCAGTATTGCTCAATATTGGGGCTGCTCAGCAGCGGTGTAGTGAGGCCGGCTGACACCCGGGGCGGGTCGCCGCTGCGCACCCCCCCCCCCCCCCCCCGGAGTGCATCATTACCGCTGGCTCTCCGCCCCGCCGAGTGCAAGTCATCTCTGGGAGCTGCGTCGGCTCTGTTGGTTCCCTGCTTTCTCTGCCCCGGAACAGGAAGTAACCTGTTCCGGGGCAGAGAGAGCAGGTAACCAGCGGCACTGACACTCCCCCAGTGCGTGCACGTGGGGCGGACCGCCCCACCGCCCCCCCTTCCTACGCCACTGCTGCTCAGCCCCCACTGGCTCCCACAGAACTAATTCCTATTAAATGATGTTGCTGTTGCTTCCCTCCAGCACTAATAAAACTTGAGCTAGGATCAGTTCTACTTTAAGAATACTGGAAGCGTACAAGCCTTTTTCAAACGCTGTTTTAACAAATACACCTAGGGGTCCTTTTACTAAGATGTGTTGAAAAATGGCCTGTGCTAATGTAGACATGTGTATTGGATGTGCACAGGTCCATTTTTCAGCATGCCTGCAAAAAAGGCCTTTTTTTTGGCCGAAAATGGATGTGTGGCAAAATAAAAATTGACACATGTCCATTTTGGGTCTGAGACCTTACCGCCACCCATTGACCTATCGGTAAAATCTCATGTGTTAACCGGGTGGTAATGGTCTACACGCATAGAATGGCAATTATTGTTCGGTTAGCGGAAAATTTCTGGCTCTTAGTGGACGCTCGTAAAAAATGAAATTACCGCCTGGGCCGCACGGTAGCCGGGCTGGAGTTCAAAATTTATGTGTGTAGGACGCGTGTACGTGCCTACGCGGTTTAGTAAAAGGGCCCCCTAGAGAGATCAAGAAATGTTGAATTGTAATATTCAAAGCGTGGAATATAAGTGTCAACAGAAAAAAAAAGAAAAGTTAGGTTTTATTAATAAATTGGCCAAAGTTTGATGCTTCTTGTCTGACTTTGTGTCTTTTCTTATTTTCTGGAGGTCAGGTTGCCAAACTTTATCGTGATTCCAGTCTAGGAAACGTTGTGAATATCATAGTGACTCGTTTAATTGTTCTCACTGAAGATCAGGTAAGACTGAGCTTTAATGCAAGAATTCTTAAATCTTAAAACTAGAGACTACCACAGTGTATGCGCTGCTAAAGGGCCCAGTTAATTATTACTTGGAAGGACTGAATTTGAGTATATAGCCTTAATTGTTTAAAGGCTCTGTTTACTAAGCAGCATAATAGGCACATTAATGTTTTTAACGCGTGTTAACCATGTACGCGCGTTAACCATGTATGTGCCTACAGTATCCCTATAGGCGCCAACATGGTTAGCGCCCACGCTAAATGTAGGCGTGCTAAAAACAGTAATGCACCATAGTAAACAGGGCCCTAAATGTTTTAGAATATCAAGTAATGTTAAAATAATCTATCAAATAACTTATATTGTAGATACACTTGCATATATCTATGTACATCTAGCAATCACTTTGTACTATCAGCATGATTTGGAAGATTTGTCGTTGTACAATTACGGTTTTATTTCTGTTATTCTATGCTGATAGCCTAAAATTGTTACATTGACATAATCATTATTTCAGTTGGAACTGAAATAACGTCTCTTAAGTAATATGCTGACTGAACTCTGGGTCAGATTTTATAGATATAAAAATTGGCAAGAAGACATTATTCCTAGAAACCACTGCTTCTAATTATAGTCCCATTTTAGGCTTCAAAACAAAAAAAGCTTAACAAACTGACCGTAGTCATTTCTTTGGAATATTTCCGGTATGCATGTTGTATTGCAGCCAAACTTGGAGATAAACCACCATGCAGACAAGTCCCTCGATAGCTTCTGTAAGTGGCAGAAATCCATTCTCTCCCACCAAAGTGATGGAAACAGCATTCCAGAAAATGGGATTGCCCACCATGATAACGCAGTACTTATTACTAGGTATGCTATGTGTTTTTTCCCCCATCCCCTTTTGATGTTTGCTTTCTTTTTCCTTCTTGTGTCTTATTATTTGTCAAACTCATGGGTAAGGTGCTCTGAGGAACAGTAAAAAAGAGATAGTGAAATGTTTAAGAAAAATATGTAGTTTGATACTCAAAAGAAGTTGACCTTCAAGGCAATGCATAAACCCCCCATGTCCTTAGGTTTTTGGACATTATGGGGCCTTTCTACTAAAGTTTAATGCAAGCTTAGTGCATGCTAATGGACATTAGCATGTGCTAAGAAGCACATTATAGGAACAGATTCTATATATGGCGCCTAAAAATACCGCACGGTAAACATTAACATTTCCGCCTAAGTGTATTCTATAAGCGGCCCTTAGATTTAGGCGTGGTATATATAATACACTTAGTTGATATTCTATCACCTAAATCTGTGTGCCTCCATATACACCAACGAAAATGTGGCATAAATCCTGACGCATAGATTTAGGTGCAGAGGGCCATATTCTATAACTGTACACATAAATTTTGGAATGCCTATGAAATGCCCATTTCCCTGCCCATAACCATGCCCCTTTTTTGGCTGTGCACATTAGAATTTAGGCGCAGTGCATTACAGAATACGCTTGGCGAGTTAAGCGCATAAATTCTAATTATTGCCAATTAGTGTTCATTATTGCTTGTTAAGTGATGTTCAACAATGCTGATTAGCTTATTAAGCCAGTTAAGTTACACACATTGTTATAGAATATGCTTGGATTTCAGCGCAGAACGCTAGGCACGCTGTATAGAATCCAGGGGTATAGACCTATGGGCTTCTTAGAATTTAGTGTGCGCTAAGCTTTAGTAAAAGGCCCCTACATGAATAGTATCAATTTAAATCGCTAAAAGCCCTGATACTATATTCAAAATTGTTAGGTGACGAGCAAAGGTGTGGCAGAAATTGCCCATTCAGGTCTAGATTCTATATATGATGCGGAAAAAAACCCTCGCTTAACGCTATTCTGTAAATTTAGGCGCAACCATTTGCACCACATAAAACCTGGTGTAAATGCCCGCACTTAACTTAGTTGTGGATCGGGCGTATTCTTTAACAGTGCGCATAATTTTTAGGAACACCCACCACCCACCCATGCCTCTCCCGTGGCCACACCCCTTTTGAGATCAGCGCATTGGAATTTATGATCACCGCATCACAAAATACGCTTAGAAAGTTCTGCACATGAAATCTAATTAGTGCCTGTTAGTGCCGATAATGAATCATTGTGGGCCAATTATTGGCACCGATTGGCTTGTTAAACAATTAAGTTGTGCGTGCAATGTGGCTGCACTGCCGCAATATGTAGAATCTGGGGGTTAAAGGGCAATTCTATAACGGGGCTCACATTTATGTGCCCCTGGTGGGGATTAATTCACAGAATCCTAATATTTATATATGTAAGTGAGTGGGGCACCTAAGTGCTGTTCTGCAATGGTGCATCTAAGTGGCATAGTATGGAAATGCAAAGGGGGCACACATATTGACGGATTTATACAGAACACTGTAAATTTTGCGCTTCCGTGCCACATTTAGACGTCTGCAGTTACACCAGATCTATGGCTAGTGTAACTGCAGGTACATAAATGTAAGGCTTGCCGATTTGGGGTTACGCTAGTATTCTATAATGGAAAATCAGTCGCCCTGATGTCATTGTAGAATAGGCTCTCACCATGCGTCCTCGGGGTGCTTAAATGAAGGTATCCAGTTATAGAATTGCTCCCTTAATGGCACTCTTCAGCCACTAAACAGATAATTTAGCCATTTAGTTTAGGCCTGATGAGCAGCAAGCCTTAAACTAAGAAGATAGAGCCTGATATTCAGCACTATTTAAGCGGGCCAGGAACAGCTCCTGGCCAGTTAATATTCAGCACAAGATAGCTGAATATTAGTGTTTAGTGGCTAGCCGCTATCTGGCTATGTTGCGCAACTTAGCTGACTAAGTCCAAATAGTCAATGCTAAACTGGCTAAGTTGATCGAATAAGATAGGCTGCTTAAATAGCAGTGCTATCTTTAACAACATAACCAGCTAGCGCTGAAGATTCGCGTAACCGGTTAAATTGCCACAGCCCAAACTGAAAATGGATATTCAATGCCAGTCACCGGATTCGGCCCAGCATTACATATCCGGGGTTGGCGCTGATGGCAACAGCTAACTATAGTACCTGCCGCTGACTGAATATGGGGGGGGGGGGGGGGGTAAGTGCCAGAGCTGTCATCAGTCAATCTGTATATTCAGTGCCTCCACCTATATGAAGTTAGATTGTTAGCTTAGAGCCTCTTTTACCAAGCCACGGTAGCGAACCCAGCATGGGTTTCATCGGCATTGTCGTGTGGGAATTGCTAGTGCGGTTTGGTAAAAGAGGCCCTTAATCCGGTGATCTCACTGGCTGAAAATCTGGCCCATGTTTTCTTTCTGTCCAAGAAGAACTGAAGTTTAGAGAATATAGCAAGTGTGAAAGAACTGTGTGATTCTGTTTGGTTAATTATTTGCAATAAGTTTTTCATGACTGGGTTGGGCTATCATCATGATTGTTTATTTAAAGTGACCCTCTAGAGATAAGGGAGTTTTTGAAATTGTGCTGCCTATCTGAACCTGTTGCATGTGTTTTTCAAATTGCTTTTCACTGCTGTGTAAGAATGCACAGATGGGTTCGGTTTGATACTTTCAGGAGCCGTCATCATTAGACAAAGCCCTTCCTATTGTCAGCTCATGCAAAGAATTGCTGAAGCTTTCCATTCTCTTGCTGGTCACTTTGGTCAGCTCTGGAGAGCCTCTTTAATAAAACTGTCTTTTTTTTCACAGAGACAATTTCCAGAGAAATTTTTGTTCAGAATAGGAAGTGTGGCCATCTAAATTAATGAGGAGGCACATGATGAAATTGATATGTGAAAGCTGCATCATGAGCAAGATGTAAAAACAGCAGAAGAAATGTGACATGTTCAGTTTTGCCGTAGTATTTACTTAGCAGGTTCTTGACATTTTTCTTTTCTTTTAATTTTAATGTGAATTTTTATTTCAATGGTGATTTTGAAGGTTTTTAAGATAGTGTGCCTTTGGATGTCCAGCACTTATATAAGCTATTGTTTTATTACTGATGTTATAAGAGGGAGACGGGAAGTACCCTCACTCCCATCTGTAATGTTAGTGAGGGCCTCATGAGAACTAATATTTGTCTTAGGAGGCCTCATGAATACTAATATTCATTTTAGGACTGTTATTTTGGTCCATTGTAGAAGATAGCCTAGATAGGCAGAGATCTTTATTGGTTCTGAACTCCCCTGTTCCTTGGCTCTGTTTGTCTCTGATTGCAGACGAGAAATACTTCATCAATCAGAATTGCTTTCAGATAAGATTTGACACTCACACTTGTAAAACAGTTTTCTAGCTTTTGCTGTTGGTGTTTTAAACAATGCTATCAGTGTGGCTCCTTTGACAAGATAAGGGTTGTTAAAACCCCAGACTTAAACAACTGGAAGTTGTTTTCTCTTTCATTGCTTTTGCTGTGAAGGTTCTGTCTGAAACTTTGTGCCTTGCAAGGCCTCTGTCCCAGACTAAGATCTGTTTGTGTGGCCATATGCTCGTGTTGAAAAGTTTGCAATGCAACCCATTTGCTTCCAGATTGCTGTTTTCCTTCCCAGATGTACTGTTTGAAAATATTGCAGTCGGAATCCTGTAGTTGAATGTTACCAAATGTCTGTCAAACCCACAAATCGCCTGTTGTTTGTAAACATTTGGAGCCTGGCGGCAGCGCAGAACATAAGCCAGACAGGCAGTGTGCCTCTTCATGGGTTGATGCTAGCTAGCAGAAAGTGAAATGTAACTTTACAGCGGTCCATTCAAATCTGTGTCCGTCAGTGTTCACTCAGTCTCCACTCTCTCCTGCAGTTGCCCTAGGCAATCTGAGTTTCAGGACTAGCCCTCTTTTTTTTTTTTTTTGTGGGACAGGCAGACCTTTCTGCCTGGTCTGCTACTGTCAGTTGTCCTCACTTTTGCCCAGATGATCGAAAGCCCTGTGATGTTCCAAACAGCGCTCTAAAAATAGCGCTGGAACAGCGCGGGGCTTTACCGCCCCTATGATCAGAGATAACAGCATGCAAATTTATTTGCGCTATTATCTCTGATCATAGGGTAAAGTGTGGGGGGATTGTGCCTGTGAGCGCATCCTCCTGCACTTGTTTGACAGGTCTGGGCTGTCAAAAGCTCAGACCTGTCAAACAGAGGCTGGAGGTCTGTGGGACCACCAGACCCCAAACAGCAAGGCCCTGGTGGTCTAGTGCCCCTACTGAACCCCTCCCCAATCCACCCTCCCAACACAAGTTCATGGGGTAGTACACTCCCTCTTCTTCCAACGCTGCCTTGAAAATGGTGGCGCCCAGCCCTTCCCAGTGTATCCTGGGATGCTTTACATTAGTACTGGCTTGGGGTGGGGTGGTCAGGGTTTCTGCTCCTGCAGGGGGATTTCTATTGGTGGGAATGGGGGGCCTCCTAGCATGCAAATGCATGCTGGACAAGGCTCACCATAGGGTTTGCCACGGACAGAGCGCCAATGTTTGGCGCACTGCCTGCTGATCATTGGGGAGGAATATGTTTAGCATGCTTTTGCATGCTACTTGCAGTAAGAGCCCGCGAGTGTGTTTCACATGCTCGGGGGCTCTGATCATGGGGTGGTAGTAAATGCAGGTGCTAATTTGACGCTAATAGCCTCTAGCGCCCGCGTTTGCATCTGATCATCGGCCCTTTAGGGGCCTTTCTGGTAAAATATGGTTAACTTCTCGAATAGCAGACTCTTCTGAATGTCCAAAGTGCAGAACTGTCTCAGCGTCTTTTGGCGCATATATTTCGGACATGTGAATATATTCAGGCATTCTGGGAGAGTTTATTCACTTATCTTGGCCCGGTTTTAGGGAAGCGAATACCTTTGTGGGCTGATATTTTGCTGTTAAATTTTATTTCTTTAGGCTTACGGAAAGGTCTGAATTTCTAGTTGCCTAAGGCTTTTTTTATTGCACAGAAAAGTATATTGCTTCAGTGGAGATAGCCTGTAGCACCCTTGCCGACTGCTTGGAGAAATTAAATATTCTTTCTCATGAAGATATCAGGCTTGGGTCCCCTAGAGCTTGGCAACATTTTCAGCAAACCTGGTCTTGTTTTGGGACTGGTTACCACATCGTGCCCACAGTTATCTTTTAAATTTGTGACCTAGAGCATATCTTCCAAAAAGGGAGTGGGGTACAGGGCTTGTGGGAGGGAAAGGGGTTGTTTGTTCTGAACTGGTAAAGGGGTGTGGATCACCGTGAAGAAACAGCATATTTGGTCCAGGCCTTGGACAGTGCGTCATTGAGAGTTTGGGGAGGGGAAAAGTGGGAAAGGGTGGGGGGGGGGGGGTTGTGTAAAACTTTGCCACATTTTATTGAGGTATTAACGGTTATAAGGTTGAGACAATCATTGATATGCTGGTGTTATTCCTTTTTACTGTTTTTTCTGTATTGTGGTGCTAATAAAAGAATTCAAATAGCTTGTGGTTAACTCTGTGTTAGCTACTAGCACCAAGCCGCATTAAGGGGCTTTTCAGTGTTTTTGCAATTAACACAGCGTTAACTGCGTGTTAAGTGCATTTGATGTTGGGGGCATGGCATGGGCAGAGAGTGGACATGGTAGGCATTTGGCAGTTAATGCGCTGCACTTACAGAATGCTAACTGCCTAACGCAGAGTTAGTGCGGGACCATGTACTGCTTCCTTAATAGGAGGCAGTAAGTGCTCCCCATCTTAACTCTCAGCAGGCAGCATGCGCTGACATTAATGCATGACCTGCAATAAAAATAATGGGGAAAAATGCCACATAAAATTTGCAGTTACTGTGTGGTAAAATCCTGTGTTACGCTGCTGTAACTGCAAATTTTACCACGTTTTAGTAGAAGGGCCCCTTAATTTGTTTAGTTCTGTGTATAAACCACATACATTGAAAGAAAACATACGTGGAAAAGAGACCTCAGAATTTTCAGTCCACTTACTTTTTGGCTCGTAGGGTTGAAAATTATAATCACCGGTCATTAAAGCTCCTCAATAAAGCATTTAAATTGCAGAACTGCTTATCAATTTTATTCAGCGTGGCTTATCTTGATTATATTCAGTTATGTCTATAGAAACCCAAGAAAGGCCTTATTTGGAAAACTGACCTGGGACACACTGCTTGGTGTCATGTGCTACCATTTGTCAGGATGGTGGCACTGTGGCACAAGCGAAAGGGCATCCCTTTTGCTTCCCAACTTAAAATTGTGCAGGAAGGGAGGAGGGGATCCTGGGAGGATGACTCACTTGGGTCAGTGGATCATTTGTGAGGTCGAGTGGGGGAGGAGATCTGTGGGGGCTTACTTGGGCCATCAAGGACTTTTTGGAATCAGGACTCAGGTGGCTCACTTGATCCACCAGAGGTGTTTCTGGGATTAGGGGTCAGGGGTCTGTGGGCCCAGTTGAGTCACTAGAGAGTGTCACCGGTGGTGGGGGGGGGGATTCATTAAGTCTGTACTAGTGTCAATTGGATGTCTTGGGCAAAACCTCTAGATGACATTCGTGGAGACCCCGTGTTCGCATGTGTCTGATACACTTTCCCATGTTAGCACACATTTTTTGCGCTGGGCCTATTTTCATACTATTTGGTTACTGCATTGGGGAGCTACATTTTTGCATTAGGCTTGCAGTAGGAAGCTGCATGCTAAGCATTAGCATAACTCTAACTCAAACTTAGTGCATCGACCCCTTAGATTGTAAGACCTCTAGGGAGAGAAAATTACCTATTGTACTTGAAATTAACTCACCTTGAGCTACAACTGAAAAAAATGTGTGAGCTAAATCCAAAATCCTTTCTTATCCCCACTTAGGCAGTCAAGGCACAGAGGTATATATTTTGTACCTGTTCTATCAAGGTGACATATGTACTCATGAGCCTCTATAAAACTGCCTTCCTGAAAGCTTCTGCCAAAGTTATACTTAGTCTGAAGCAGGAGGAAGTCTGTGTGTGTATGTGCCAGCAAGCACCGGTGCATACACAGACATTTTCTAAAATGTGATCATAAGTGCTGTGGCCCTTCTTTCCACCCCCCACACCGGCCACTTCTGGCTTCTCACCTTTCCTTTCTCAACCCCCTTCCCCAACTGTACCTTTTTATTTTTTTTGTATTCCAAAAGTCTGCGGGCGGTGGCAGCGTTTCCCATATGCTGCCCTGCTGCTGGCATCAGCTTCTTCTCTGTATTGCGGCCTGTCTCTGAGAAAACAGGAAGTTACACCAGAGAGGCAAGCCACAGTAGAGAGAAGAAGCCGGTGCTGATGGCAGGGCAGGATATGGGAATCACTGTCACCGTTGACTTTTGGACCCCCCCCCCCCCCCCCCAAAAAAAAAAAAAGTACACTCAGGGAAGGGGGTTAAGGGAGGAAGGAGGGAAATGTCAGACCCCAGTCTGGAGGGGAGGGGGGGAGTTGGAAAAGAGACAGAGTATGAAGGGACAAATGAGCAAGGGACAAATGAGGCAAGGATGAGCACCATCTCATCCTTGCCTCAGGCAACAGATTGACTTGGGCTGCCCCTGCATAAGTGCCAATCCCTCCCTTGCTCCTCTTATTCTCTGCCCCAGGAATGTCTCGAGGTACTGGAGGAAACATAGACACCTCTTACACTTGTAAAAAGCGGATTTGCACGTGTGAATTGTCACTTACATATAAACAGTGATAGAAGAGGTGCTACATATGCATATATGGCAGCACATGGAAACTTACAGGAGGCATATTGTGGGTGTGGTTTGAGCTGTAATTCAAAGTATACATGTATCCCATATTTTAGAATGGCTGGATATGTATCCTTCTGAATACTACCCTTTGGCATTTATACCTGCTTCACCTCATGCATAACACCTGGCTAGCTTTGCGATTGAACCTGTGGAGATGTTGAGGAGGGGGACTGAGCCTACCTCTCTGACATTCAAACTACCTCACTGGAGCAAGGACGGGTTCCCTCATTAGATGGTTTTGCATGTGTGTGTTTACAAAATCCACTTATGTGTATAAATGGTGGCATTTACAGGTATGGGGGTAATTTTATAGAGACATTTTGAGGTAAAATGCCTCTTAAAAAATAATACGCATGATGACAAGAGCGCATGTAGTATTATGTGACTCAGGTATAGGTGTGGTTTGGGGTGGAGCTTGGGTGTAGGGCGGGTGGAATGGTAATTTGAATGCATAATTTATAAAATATGCATGCTTGCATTTACATCTGTTCCTGAGCAGGGATAAGCATCTGCAACTTCATGTTGGCTGCACTTTCTGCAGCTTTTCTGGGTTAATTTTATAAGATATACGGGCGCTTATGTGTCTTTATATAGATTAAAAATGGCTGATGTGACCACAGCTACCCAGTAAATGCATGTACTCCTGGATTCTATATATCGCACCTTAATTTCCATGTGGAAATCAAAGCATATTCTTTAACGACGTGCGTAACTTAATTGTTTAACTTGTTAATCAGCGCTGTTGATTGGATGCTAACAAGCAATTATCCGCACTAATTGGCATTAAGATTTACACGCAGAATTCGCTAAGCATATTCTGTAACATGGTGCACGTAAATTCTAAGTTGCATAGTTGAAAAGAGGGTGTGGCCGGGGGGCGTGATGCGGGTGTTTTTAAAATCTATGTGCCTTGTTATAGAATATACCCACTCTGCATCTAATTTAGGTGTCAGGATTTACACCAAGTAAAACATTGCATAAATGGCTGTGACTACATTTGGTTGCATGGAGAGGTGCTCGGCATAGTTTTTCCACGTGGAATTTTCAGGTGCCTTATTTTATTTTAGTTACATTTGTACCCTGCGTTTTCCCACTCATGGCAGGCTTACATATACAGGTACTTATTTGTACCTGGGGCAATGGAGGGTTAAGTGACTTCCTAGAGTCACAAGGAGCTGTGCCTGAAGTGGGAATTGAACTCAGTTCCTCAGGACCAGAGTCCACCATCCTAACCATTAGGCCACTCCTCCACGTATATAGAAGCTAGCCCATAATGTGTACATCTAGTAGCACTAAAAAATAAGTAGTAATAGTAGATTATATTATTCTATAAATTACACATAAGGGCCCTGTTTACGAATGCGCTAAAAACATTAGTGCACCAAAAACATTAGTGCACCTACAGCATGGCTTAGTAAATAGGGCCCTGAATGAGGCTTATATATATTTTTTCTTTATATCAACATGCTCATACCATTCTGTGAGGTTTGATTTTGATCTGTATGGCTTGTTTAGTCTTATATTTGATTTTAGATTTGACATTATTCAATGTAAATTGCCATTTACTTTCAATGGAAGTTGTACTTTGTCACCTTTGATCTTATAGTATCTCAGATTTTACAATTAATTTTTTTATTAGATGCTGTACTTTTGGATTCTCTATCCTATTTATGTGTTGTTATCATCAGTGGCTGATCTAGTCTATTATACTTCTGTATTGCTTTGTGGGGATTACCAGTGGATTATATGACGTCATGTCATATTTATGTATTGTTTCATTCTTATCTTTTTTGTATGCTTAAGATTGTATTTTTAATATTGTACTTATGTTGATTTATATATATATATATTTAATTTTTAATTTCAAATTATTTTATATCTTGTGAAATATTAGATTACACAGTATGGATGTTTGTTTAATGTTTATTTTATGTTTTAATAATATAATATGTGTATTGATGTTGTTTATACAGAGACACTTTGACTCCTGGAGCAGGCGCGGTTAGTGCCAAAATGCAGGGAGTTTGGACAGATTCCTGAGGGAAAAGTCCATTGAACATTATTAATTTTTTTTTTTGGGGGGGGGGGGGGGGGGGTTGCCGGGTTCTTGAAGCCTGGATTGGCCGCTGTCAGAGACAGGATGCTGGGCTTGATGGACCCTTGGTCTTTTCCCAGTATGGCGGTACTTATGTACTAAGTCTTTGGATTTGATTTATAAATAAACCTGCTGTCTGGATATACATTTGGTCTACCCCCCCCCCCACTTCTCTTTTTTTGTATGCAAAAATGTGCATAACATACCAATTTTAAGAGGGAATGTGCTATATTTTCTCTTTTTTAAATTACCCATGGAATGTTTACCTGCTGTCAAACACACACACATTTGCAAGTTTATTTTAAGCAAACCTCACCAAAACCAAACCCTCAGAAATGCTTCTGGCCAGCTCAGACAAATAGATGTGTGTATGTGTATAAGTTTAGGAGCTTATGGCCTTTATTTTAGATGGATCTCCACAAGGAAATAACAGCTTTTACATGTGTAGATCAGCTACATGTACAAATAGCGAATTAGGAAGCTTCTATTTAGACATGGTGATGCACATCATGCATAGAGTCATGAAGATGTGGTTAGGGTGTGGATAGACCATGGTTTAGGTAGGTCTGCATTACACATTTTGCTGTGTTAACTGCTTTGATCTACTGAGTTAACAAAGGCAGTATATCAAATACCAAACTAAACATGGATATTAAAAATGGCATAAATTATACACGGATATTAAAAACTGTAAATGCTGGCTTTTACACCTGCCCCAAAACATGCATAAATACCGGCGTGAAGAGGCCCCGAAATCCCCCTGAATATTGAATAGCACCCCTGACATCCTGCCCAGTAAAACTCTTTTGAATGTTGGGCGGATAACTTTTATCTGGTCACCACTGAACATTAGCATTAAGAGAGCAATTCTGTAACCATGCATGTTATATGTGTAAATATTTAGTATACTAGCAATTATGTGTATATGTGTACTCTTACACTGGTTAATGCTAGTCTGGCCTCTAAGTGCTATTCTACAAATATCTGCTTAAATTATTTATCTCATATTTGCGAGGGGCTGTATATAAGAGTGGAGCATGGGGTGGGGGGAGGTAAAATTCCAGTCCTGAAAATTTCTGTGCGCAATTTCAAGGTTAACTGCACAAAGCTTTTGAATATTGACTTCATATTCTCTATGTAGTGGACTGTAGGAGATAGCTCTTTGTCAGAAAAACACGGATAATAAATGTAATTTAGAACGCAAATAAAATCGGCTCCCAGAGCAGAAGCAAAGAAAATATGGTTGGTTTTTCTGTGCTTTGTCAGTTAACTTTTATGACACTGCAGGTCTCATAAATGGTCAAAAGAAGGATTGAAATATTAGTTTTCCAGGAAATGTGTTTTCTGGTAGAATAACAGGTTAGGATATCTGTTAAAACATTCACCTAAAGCTAGGCCAAATATCCGGAGGACTGTTTAGTAGGAAAACAATGCCATATTTTGCCTTGTAAAAGAATTCCTGCTAAAATACAATATAATAAATGTCCTTGCTGTGTTTACTGCTTTCAGTATCTTGAATAGATAATGTTCCTGTACTCTGCATTCACCACAGTCTTCCCCTATTTTCCATCTGCCTTTGTTGGCCCAGTCGTTGCTGCCCACGTCATCTCATTTCACTTTTAAAGCCATGTCTGAAGATAAACATTTCACTAGTTTCCATAAAGCCCTCATCTCTTCTGTAATTTGTCATACCACCAGTTCTGCCCATCATATACCCCCCTGCACTGTCCTTTTAGATTACAGGCTCTTTGGAAGAAGAATCCCTCCCCCTCCTTACGTATTTGTCCTCTGTGACATGGGTTCACCAGACACTGCATTACTGGACTTATGTATTCATGCTTATCTTTTCCCATGCTACATATTCTTTCAGTGACATTTAAAAATATGATGTGGAGCAGAATGTTCGATATGATGTCTAAGTCCGACTTGCAAAACGTCCAAAATCTGAATAGGAAAGAAGGTCATTTTCAAAAAAGAAAAACGTCTATCTTTATTTATTTTTTTTAAATACTGTTTTGAACAAGGTTTTCTGATTTTGGACGTTTTGTTTTTTGGTCCATTTTTTGAAAAAAAAAAAAATGTCCAACTGCAAAACGCACAAAATCAAGCCATTGGGATATAGGAGGAGCCAACATTTTTTGTAGACAGGTCCCCAGACTTCCCAGAAAAGCAACAGGGCACCCTAGGGGGGGGCTCTCCAGTAGACTTCATAAAATGCTCCCAGGTACACATCTCACCATTGCTCCCTTATCTTGTCTTCTGAGCCCCCCCAAACCCACACAAAACCCATTACCCTCAACTGTACACCACTGCCATAGCCCCCTTATGGGTGATGGGGGCACCTATATGTGGGTACAGTGGGTTTCTGATGAGTTTTGGAGGGCTCACAATTTCCTCCACAAGTGTAACAGGTAGGGGGAGGTATGGGCCTGGGTCCACCTATCTGCAGTGCACTGCACCCACCACAGACCTGCATTCTGTTCTAATGGACCTGAGTATAACATCTGAGGCTGGCAGGTAATGTTTTAAATCACATTTTTGGGGGGTGGGATGGGGGTTAGTGACCACTGGGGGAATAAGGAGAGGCCATTCTTCATTTCCTCCACTGGTCATCTGGTCATTTAGGGCACCTTTTTGTGCCTTATTCGTTATAAAAACAGGTTTAGCTCAAAACATCTTAGTTTTAGTCCTGGACAGTGTTGTTTTCTTCCATTATGGCTGAAAAACATCCAAGTGCTAGAAACGCCCAGATCCTGCCCTTAACACGCTCCTGACACACCCACTTGTGATTTGAACACACTTCTGACGGACATCATAGAAAAGTGTCTAAAAATTGGTTTTGAAAATACCAATTTGAATGTTTTTGTAAGAAAACCGTCCAAATGTAGATTTATGCCACTTTTTGAACGTTAATCTCTGACATTATTTAGTAATCTGTGCCATAGAAAGTTCTGCTGTTAGTTGACCACATTCCTAGTTAAGTGGCTTGAACCAAAGGAGAGGCATCTGATGAGGTGAGGTGCTGTTGTCCCAGCAAAGGAGTCATCTTCCAAAAAGACAAGCTGACCGAAATTCAATGCTATTTAACTGTTCAGGAATATGGCTCCTGGCTTATTAAATAGCATTTAGCCAGTTAATCGCTAATATTCAGTGGGAGTTAGCCGGTCATCTCTGCTGAATATTTGTGGTTAGAGTATACCCCCTAATTCTATAAAAGTCACCAAAAATTGCACGTGTGCCCAATTTGTGCATGCAATTTAATTGACTAATGAACTCATTAGCACCAATAATTCGCTTTCTAACAAGCAATTATTGGAACTAGTTAAATTTATTTGGCATTTATATGCGATCTGAAAAAGGGAGCGTGGAAATGGGAGGGTCATGGGTGTAATGGGCGCGTTACTAAAATGAACACACATTGAGGGCCATTTTCGATATGACATCTAAGTCTGACTTTAGACGTTTTGCAAAAAACGTCCAAAATCTGAATGAGGTCATTTTTCGAGAAGCAAAATGTCTATCTTTTGTTTTTGAAAATACTGTTTCTAACAAGATTTTGTGCTTTGGATTGTTTTTTTTTTGGTCCATTAAAAAAAACAAAATCCAAGTGAAAAACGTAGAAAATCAAGCCATTGGGATGTAGGAGGGCCAGCATTTTTAGTAGACCGGTCTCCAAGACATCCCAGGAGATGAATGGGGCACCCTAGTGAACTTCAAGAACATGCTCCCAGGTACACATCTCACCGTTGCTCCCTTATCTTGTCTGCTGAGCCCCCCATAACCCACCCAAATCCCACTGCGCACAGCTGTACACAATAGCCCTTATGGGTGAAGAGAGCAGCTATATGCGGGTGCAGTGGGTTTCTGGTGAGTTTTGGAGGGCTCACAGATTCCACCACAAATGTGACAGGTAGAGGGAGATAGGGACCAGAGCCCCCCATGCCATGGTGCACTGCACTGACCACTACACTACTTCAGGGACGTGCATGCTGCTCTAATAGACCTGGCTCTAACACCTGAGGCTGTCATAGAGTTTTCTAAATCATATTTGTATTCACATTTGTGGGGGTGGGAAGGAGTCAGTCATCACTGGTGGTATTGGGGGGTCACCTCTGATTCCCTCCAGTGGTAATCTGGTCATTTAGGGCACCCTTTTGTGCCTTATTCGTTATAAAAACAGGTCTAGCTCAAAGCGTCTTAATTTTAGTCCTGGACGGTTTTGTTTTGTTCCATTAAGGCTGAAAAACATTCAGGTGTTAGGAATGCCTAGATCCCGCATTTAAAACACACCCCTGACATGCCCCTTGTGATTTGAACGCACTTCTGACGGACTTCATAGAAAAAATGTCTAAAAATTGGTTTTGAAAATACCAATTTGGATGTTTTTGTGAGACAAACGTCCAAATGCAGATTTATGCCAATTTTGGACGCTTTTCTCTTTTGAAAATGAGCTCCGTTGTTATAGAATAACAGGGATACACACCTAATATAGGTGGGCACATTAGCACCATGTTTCTGTTGGTGCAAATGACTGCGCCTAAAGTGAAGTGCGATTCCTGGGCATAAGCGCTTTTCTATAAACCACGCCTAACTTTAAGCACTCCTGCTAGAATAGTGCTTTTTTCAATGCTGATTTTTTTGGCTCCATACGTAGAATCTAGTCCATAGCTGGGTATCCATGAATATTCAAGCGCTGATGGGCTAAGTTTAGCAGCCAAATCGGACTGCCAAATAGCAGTCCTATCTTTGGCTGTTATAAACTTAACTGGCCAGCGCTGAATATTCACTTAGCTGGTTAAGTTTGAGCCAGCCAAAAAAAACCCCCCGGATATTCAATTCCGGTAACTGGAAACGGCCTGGTATCGAAATCCGGGGTCAACACCAATCGTGGCACTTATGCAGTCTGCCTCGCGGTCTGAATATCGGGCCCAATGACTTTAATAAGATGGAGTTGCTATGTCTGTTGTGAATTTCCAGCAGACGCCTATTGCAGGTTAATGGCACCTGAAACTTGGAGCAGGTTGCTTAACTTAACATGTTCCATTTTTTTGTCAACCAGCCAGAAGCCAAGTCCTTAAAAACTTGTGGCTATAGCATGGCACACCCAATCTTAAAAGTCATGTTTAAAATCTAATACAAATCTCATATTTTATTTCCTGGTTCTTAAATAGTAGGAATAACATTTGTTTGTGAGTAATGTAGGTTTAATAGCTACCAGGTGGATTAAGGGCCTCAAGTCCACTTGTCCCAACCTGTATCACATGTCTTAATAGTTGGTTAAGGGTCATTTATATAGCAGAAATATATAAATGACCCTTAACTATTAAGTCACTTATGCACTGAAAAGTTTTGGAAAACAGTAACTGACTGTGTTCACATTCTGGGTTTTTTTTTCCCCTTTTGCCTGCTCAGCTGTAATAACTTAGTGCCTTCAAAATATTACCAAAATGTAGAGACAAAGAAGTTTATTCATAAATATGTACCTCATACAGACAGACGACTCAAATGTCTCAGCAGCAGGGGAGCGGTGTACTGACTTTTGCAGCTATTTATTGACACATAACTGTGAATGTAAGAGAGATTTTCTTCCCCTTTGAAGCTGTTGTGAGTCCTAACAGTCTAATAAAGCGTATGTTCAGGTGTGCCTGTGAACAAGAAAGATGGAATTATTTTGTTTGTTGATACAGTTTTATAATTACAAAAATGACTTGCCTGATAATTTGTCAGGTGGAGGCTCATATAGGGCCAAGTTAGCTGTATGGTATTTACATTTAGGCATTTGATGCTTGCAGCAGGTGGCAGCATGGTTTCTAAAACTTCCCCGGACCATTTGTGCCTTCTTATATTTGACAGTGAGATTCATAATGTCCAAACTTTTTATTCATGGCAGAGTCTACTATTATAGTTTAATTCATGTTATCGTTACAGGCCTGGTCTTAATGGTTTGTACCTGCTTTCAAGTGACGTTCAGGATTACATTTCTGATGCACAGAATAACATCTTTAAAAGATGTCATATTGTGAAACCAAAGGAAGGGATTTTAATGTCCAGAAAGGGATGTACTCAGTTAGTTCTTCTCATTGAAAGAGCATAATCCAGGCATATGTTCAAAGGAAGTTGTAGGTTCATTGGTCACCTGGGAACATATCACTTCCTTATCTGTGGATTTTTGGCCACTGAATGGATAATATTGGGCCAAAAGTACCTCTAACTGGCCTGATACTATCCATCTAATCTAGTGGTTCCCAAACCTCGTCCTGGAGGTACCCCAGCCAGTCAGGTTTTCATGATATCCACAATGAATATTCATGAGAAAGATTTTCATGCGCTGCTTCCACTGCATGCAAATCTCTCTCATGAATATTCATTGTGGATATCCTGAAAACCTGACTGGCTGGGGTGCCTCCAGGACCAGGTTTGGGAACCACTGATCTAATCCAAAGGTTGGAGCAAGAGCAGGCTGCAAAAATGATCCGAATAGTGTTGATATTCAGCCATTGTCTGGATAATCTATTGAGTTAACAGGATAGTGGCTGTGACAGTGACCAGACAATCCCCCTTCATTCTACATACTTACGCACCAAACTCTATGCTTAATGTTCAATTTTGCACACTCAAGTTATAGTATAAAGTCAGTTACAAGTGTAACTTAATTGAATATTTAGATGCTAATTGCCTACAATTGATGTTACTTGACGCTAATTAGCAGCTATGCATGTAATTGCTGTTAGTTGGTATTGTACAAAATGTACATGCAATTTTCATGGTGCCCAACTACAAGGGGGCATGGACCTGGGAGGGTCATGGGCGGGTCAAGGGCGTGCCTGGCATGCATGCATATATTTTATAGAATACAGTTACGCGCCTAACTGCCTAAAGTTAGGAGTGAGAATTTACAGCAGCCATTGAGCTAGTGTTAAGTCCTCATGCCTAAAGTTAAGCATGTAACTGCAGACTTTGCTAGGATTTTGTAATGGCAGTTGAACATGCAATTGCTGATATAGAAATTGCACTCAGCAGCACGCTCAGTTTCACTAAAAGGAGCGTGCTGGACGTGAGGGGAAGAGAGAGAGCAGGGCAGGTAATGAGGCGGGGCCGGAGAACAGCGCTGGACGAAGACTTCAGCTTGCAGGGGTTGGGGACCCCCGCTAGACAAACCAGGGGCCAAGAGCAAATTTTGGGGGGGCCCAGGCCCCGTGTCCCCAAGTAGCTACACCACTGTATATAAGTCTCTGGTGATACCCCATTTAGAATACTATGTGCAATTCTGAAGACTGCCATCTCATGCCCCCTGAACCAACCATGCCCCTCTCATGTCTAGGCTCCCCTAGACGTTGCGTGCAATGGAACTGGTACACGTAGCTTCTAGAATAATGACTAAGGGCAGTTGCACATGCAAATATTTATTGGTGCCAATTAACATCAATGAACACCAATTTCAGCCAATAATTGGCTGTTAACGCCAATTAACAGTCAATTATTAAATTAAGCTGCACAGGCAACCGCCTTATTCTCTAACTTGTGTGTGCAAATTTGCACGCTAGCCATAAAGTTTAGGTGCCCAAGTTTATAGATTCCAGGGGATAATGGCACTGAATATATGTAGTACATAGAAAGAGAAAACCCTAGACACTCCCACAATAAGGGTTATGCGCCGTTTTAAATCCAGATGTTGGCGGGTTTAGTGGTTTTCATTCCATGGAGTTTGCACAGTGTGTTTTCTTCACTTTGGAGGCTGTTAGTGTCTAGGAGATGTTGCTGTGATAGCATTAGAAGTTTACATGTCTCTGTTCTTTTAAGAACAGAACCCCTGAAGAAGGCTTTTTTTGCTGAAACACGGCCTGTGTTGGGTCTCTATGAATGTTGGGTCTCTATGAATGTTCATTCACTAAGCCTCTTATCTATTGTTTGAAATAAAGGATTCATTTGCATCAGCTTGGATCATATGACTGTGATCATTCCCACCCCTTTTCTTTTCTCTGACTGAATATATGTATTTAAACATTGGCATTTAAATTAACATGATCATCACCATCCCTCAGCAGTAGGCCCAATGTTTCTTAAACATCATTTCTTTTCTCCCAGATCTCTTTCTGACTTTAACTGTATGATGGCTTCGTAGTTTGTTTTTCTGTGCTGTAAACTGAGATATGGTGGGCTAATTTCATTTTAATTTCCAAATCCTGACAGGTGGAAATCTGAAATATATCTCAGTTACAAAAGCATTTTCCTTTAGAATGCTAGAACGATGTAGTGATTGACATTAAGTAGGTGAATTCTATAAAGGATAGGCACCAATCCCCTCATTCTATAATCTTGCACGCATATTTTCATGATTGCTATGCAAAATTGAGCATGTAGGTTATAAAATAGTGCCAGTTGCATACATAAGTTAATTGGCAAATTAGCCATTAATTTTTTTTTGTTACATTTGTACCCCGTGCTTTCTCACTCATGGCAGGCTCAATGCGGCTTACATGGGGCAATGGAGGGTTAAACGACTTGCCCAGAGTCACAAGGTGCTGCCTGTGCCTGAAGTGGGAATGGAACTCAGTTCCTCAGGACCAAAGTCCACCACCCTAACCACTAGGCCACTCCTCCAATTGGTGTTGTAGCACCATGAGTGAGTGGGTGGGCGTAGAATTTTAACAGACACAGCCACTGGGTGAGGTGAAAGTAAAACAAAACACTTTGTTTATATTCAGCAGAACATTAAAGCCTGTTCCCTTCACAGGCATGATAAATTTAGGAATAAAAGCCTCTTGGAATGCACTTACAATCTTCCAGCAGTCCTGTACCTGTCAGGGCCCCATGGTCTCAGTGTGCACTAGTTTTTTTGTCATCAAAGTTACCCCATACCGGGCCTGGCTCTGGCCTTGCCTCCAGGTAATGAATTTCACAAGGTTTCAGAGTAAAACTTGGCCTACTACCTGCATTAAGCTTCTGCTGCTTTCAGATGCGTGATGAAGGTAAATGCTGGAAAGCAAGGTGTGCAACCAGACCTCAGGTTTTTTTTTGTGGGGGGGGGGCCCTGAGCCCAAAGTGGGGGGGGGCACAAATTTTTGCCCCACCTCTCCCAACCCATAGGCGTAGTTTGACTGTTTCATTTGGGGGGGCAAAGGATGGGGTGGAGCATATTAGCATATTCATTTGCATATATACATATGCAAATGATATGCTAATATGGAGGAAGGAAGGAAGGGAAAAAGAGCTGGCTTTTTTTGGGAATAACCATAATGAATATGTATGAGATATCAAGCCAGCTCTTTCTCCCTTCCTTCTTTCCTTCTTCCACCCCTTTTCCCATACCATGCCAGTGTTGACCTTAGAAATGCATAAGCTCTATATGTAGATCCTTCAAGAGGTAGTGTGTCATGATTTAGGCTCTACACCCTTTCTGATGTTTTGGTGCCACCTCAGTAAAGCCAACACACAATCTCTCCACTGCAACACACTATACACAAACTTGTGCAAAAACACACTCATAAACTTACTAAACCATAACAGCACTAATTCCAAGGACAGGACGAGCTGCAACCTTATGCGTGAAAAGGCAGAACTGTATTTACACCAGGCTCTAAAACACCAATACACTACCTCGTGAAAAACACATGACACAACAGACATGACACAAGGAACTAGAAAGCAAAAAATATGAAGGCAAAATACTGAACTGGAAAGTTAACTCAAGAAGTCAGACTCAGCATGCAGCAATACCAGAAAAATTGAAACTTACATGCAAAATTTCACAGAAAGCTGACATATTCCAATTAATAAATTCTGAATAAAATACTTTTTTCTACCTTTGTTGTCTGATCATTTAGTTTTTCTATTCACTTTGGTCCCAGTGTCTTCTGTTTTATGCAGTGTCTTCTTTCCATTTGATATTCCATTTAATAGATTCAAAATAAAATACTTTTTTGTACCTTTGTTGTCTGGACATTTTACTGTTCAATCATGCTGGTTCCAGTTTCCTCTTTTCCTGTCTTTCTGCTAATTCTCCTTCAACTGCTTGCTGTCCATTTGTCTTTTCTCTTCTCTCCTGTCTTATTCCATTTCTTCACTACACCTACCTTTGACACATTATTTCTTTTTTAGCTGTTTCCTCTGGTTTTTTTTCTTTGCTGCCTGTTCACTTAAATTTCACCCTCGTCCTCATCCTTCTCCTTTTTAGTTTTCAGCTATCAAATTCCATTTCCTTCTCTCACCCACTAGCTGCCCCATTCCTCTTCTCAGTCCTTCCTCCAACCTTCCATTTCCTTTCATCTTTAATCAACTCTCCATTACCACATTTCTGCCCCCCCCCCCCCATCACTATCATCCTCTCATTTGTTTCCTTCCCACCTCCCCTTTGGCCTCTCCCAAATAGTTCCACCATTTGCAGCATCTTCCTCCCTCCAACCTTCTAGCCCAGCACGCCTGCTCCCTTTCTCCCCTTGTAGCCTAATATCTCCCTGTCCCTTCCACACACACATCCACACCCCAGTATCTTCCAGCCCCCCCCCCCCTCCCTGTGGTCCAGCATTTCTTCCTCTCTCTCTCTCCCCTCCCTCCAATTGTCCAGCATTTCTCCCTCACTCCCTTCTGTCCCTGGATCCACAATCTCCCTCTTTTTCTCTTTCCCCTCTAATGTATATCTATCCCTCCCTCTCATCCATCCCCATGTACAACCTCTCTTCCCTCCTTCTTCTCTCTCACTGCCCACATCACTCTCACTATCTCCCTTCCTTGCACCCTGGGCCCAACATCTATCTCTTTCGTTCTCTTCCTTCCCCTTTTAGCATCTCTCCCATCCCCATACAGCATCTCTCTCTGTCTCCCTCCCTCCCACTTCCATGTTCCAACATTTCCCCTTTTCTCTTGCTGTCCCTCCCTCCTCCTCCACATTCAGTATTATTTCTCCCTCTCTCTCCCCCATGCATCTCCCCCCACCAACATTCCCCACCTCTCTCGCTCACCTCTACCTAGCATTACCCCATCACCTCAACAGTGCTCCTGTGACTGTCTCTCCCTGTCTCCCTGCCACCAGCCAGCATGCTGCCTCGCTCTTCCCCGCCGGCGCTGCCTCAGTCCCTGACTCCCTGCAGCATTTTTGTCCGTCGCCGTCAGTGCTGCCATTCATTCTCACAGGCAGCCTCGTTCCCGCTCCCCTTTGCTGCGTCCACTTCTCCGACCGGCTCTCTCTGATGCACTTCCTGTTAAACAGGAAGTGCATCAGAGAGAGCCGGAGGATGCGGCAAAGGGGAGCGGGAACGAGGCTGCCTGTGAGAATGAATGGCAGCGCTGACGGCGACGGACAAAAATGCTGCAGGGAGTCAGAGACCGAGGCAGCGCCGGCGGGGAAGACACAATTAAGCCCCGCCAGTTCGCCGGTGCGACTCGTTTGGGGGGGCAATGCCCCCCCTCGCCCCCCCAATCTACGCCCATGTCCCAACCCCACATACCTGGGCTGGCGGGAGTCCCCAAGCCCTGCAAGCAGAGGCCCTCCTCCAACTGATGTTTGTTTTTTTCTGAACCGCTGCACTACCTGCCCTGCTTCTACCCTGAGTGCATGCTTGGCTTTAGTGGGATTAAGGATGCACAAGGGGGACCCGCCCCCTGCGCATGCTCAGTTTTCACGCATGTGCGGGGGGGGGGGGGTGACCTCCCTTGCACATGCTCAATTTAACTAAAACCAAGCATGAGGAGGAGGGGCACGGCAGGTAACATGGTTCAGGAAAACAAGCATAAGCTGGAGGAGGGCCTCTGCTGGTGGGGCTTGAGGATCCTCGCCAGCCAAACCAGCAGACAGCGCATCAATTTTGGGGGTCCCTGAACCCAAACTGGGGGGGGGGGGGGGCTTAGGCTCCCACGGACCCTCTCCATGGCTATGCTACTATGAAGAGCTACTCTTAGTCTTCCTTTGGCCTCACTAGTCTGCCTGTGCTCGGACTATGTATCTGGCTGCTTGAGCATAACCCTCCCTGCTCTGTCTTGACTGAGCCATGCCCTTTCTGCTCTGTGCTGCTGGATTTAATGTGGCTCTGTGAGGGATGGTTGTTAAGGGGAACCGTTAACTTCCTATACACTCCATCACAGGCGTTAACAACCAATAATTGCCTACAATTGGAGTTAATTGGGGCTAATTTGCAGTTATGCACGTAACTGTACTTAGGCCCAGATGCACTAAACTTTAACGACCCTTTAATGACCCTATAACGAAGAATTTTTGAACCGTGGCATGCATTAAAGGCCATTTTCCGACGACGGTAGCAGAAAACGAAAACAGAATGCAGATGAGCAAATTGTGTAGAAACCCTATTGAAACGAGATGCACTAAAGTTTTCCGCCTCCTCTAACGCTGGAAAACTGCTGGAAAGCTAATGACAGGTCTGTACCTGTCGTTAGGGCTGTCCGACTAAAATCTTCTATGTAAAAACCACCCAAAAAAAGCGAGGGGGGCGAAAGCGCGCATCTGGGGCGTCCTTTATTGACGCCCGAGGTCGCTGCTTCTCCCCGCTCACCCTGCATCAATCTAAAAGTGAAAAAAAAAGGATCGGGAGGGGGCAAAGGCACTCATCAGGAGCGTCCTGTATGGACGGCCTTGCCCCCCCCCCCGCCCGAGGTCGCCGCTGCTCCCCGCTTCTCCCTGTATGAAAAGAAAACTCAAAATAAAAATCAAACCTTTTGCAGTGCCGGGTCCCCCTCCCTTCCTGTCTCTCGCTTCTCCTTCTCCCACCACTGCTCCGCCTCCCGCCATCCTCCGCCCCCGTGCCCCGCCCCCCTGAGGTTGTCTCCACTGGTCCCCCCCCGTCTGACGTCAGATGGGGGCGGGCCCAGGAAGGAAGCAGAGACGCAAAGACTGGAGGCATCAGCTGTTCTTTCTGCCCCTGCAGCGCCTTCACACAGAGGTGAGAGGCGCTGCGCGGGCCGGTACAGAGGAGGGGGGAGCGGCGGTGATGACCTCAGGGGGGCGGGGCACGGGGGGCGGAGGATGGCATGAGGTGGAGCAGTGGTGGGAGAAGGAGAAGAGAGAGAGACAGGAAGGGAGGTGTCCCGGCGCTGCAAAAGGTTTGATTTTTATTTTGAGTTTTCTTTTCATACAGGGAGAAGCGGGGAGCGGCGGCGACCTCGGGCGGGGGGGGGGGGGGAGCAAGACCGTCCATACAGGACGCTTCTGATTAGCGCCTTTGCCCCCTCCCGATCCTTTTTTGATGTTTGTTAAGATTTTATATTGTATGCAGGGGAAAGTGGGGAGCCACGTGTTTGTGTTTTTGTTCTTTTTTTATTTTTTTGGGTTTGGACGTTTGTGGCATATGCAGAGCAGCCAGCATAACGCTTGGCTGCTCTGTGCATGCTTTAGGGGCCAATTACCGACGGGGATTACACCAATTTAACGTATCTTTAATGCATTGTACTTTACAATACCGTACCGAACATTAAAGACTTGTTTTTTTGGTGCATTCTTCGTTTTTTAAAATTTGTTAAGGAATTTTACGATTTACATTTTTTTACGAAAGGTTGATGCATCTGGGCCTCAGTTGCTATTCTAGAAACTTAAATCTATAGTGCATAACTTTATTTATGTATTCTTGAATCCCACTGTTATCCAAAACAAGTTTTGGTTCAAAGTGGCTTACAATTTACATTCTGGTTGAAATGACATTGATTGTTTACAGTTTGCCATCTACAAAGGATCATGGGCTGGTCAGGGTTGTGACCAACGTGTATGTGTTAAGATTCTAGAATACTGTCAGTTACACGGGCAACTGCAAATTTAGTCCTGGTCATTTATAATAGGAATTGACATGGTGTAAGTAGCTGTGCTTAAATGTTGTATAAATGTCCACTTATGCTAGTCTTCTATAACAGCAGTTACACGTGTAATTGCCAATAAAGAGTCCACACCTTTTTGCACAGCATCCTACTGCCTGAATTTCAGCGACCTTTTCAGAATAACTCCCTAAATTCACACTGAGAATCAGCAGATAGGTGCGAAAACACCAAAGGTTGTGCTAAGTGTGATTTTAAAAGGAGAAAAATGTGCACGTATGTACATCATGGTGCACATAAGCATATGCTATCAAAAGTAACACACACACACAGAGTAAATATTTGCCTTGCCAAAAGAGGACACAAAATAAAATTCAGCCTATCCCCACCACACAATCATGTCCCAACCCTGCCACCGAACCACAGTGTGACCTTGACCCCCCCCCCCCGCCAAGAAAGCCAGATCCTGTATGCAGTGAAAATACTGATAAATTAACAGAAATGCATTTTCTTCCGTGCTAAATACAAAATGAACATGACATGCTCATCAAATGTTTAGACATGTACATTTCATGAGCATGTCCTCCTTTCTTTTCCCTCCCATCCATGAGCAGCATATCCCCCTCTCCTCTTCTCTCCATCCCCGTCTATGTATTTCCCTCTTTTACCCTCCCTCTTCCCCTCCATGTATGTCCTCTCCCCAATCTTTTTTCCAGCCTCCTGCTACCCACCTTTTTTTCCAGCTCCCTCCTTCCCTCCATCCCTCCACCCACCCACCCACCCACCCACCCACATGACTCCATCCACATCCCATCCCCTCCCCTCCCCTCCCATCCCATACCTTATTGTACCTGGTAGTCTTGCGGCCTCTTTAGGGCAGGAAAGAGCCCCCTTGTTCCTGCCCGGTGCTGCCACTGACCGCTCACTGCTGACGCTGTTTCAAAATGGCTGCCAAGAGTTCCACTGGTAAACCCGGACATATGGTAACCCTAATCAAAAGGGATGTGTTTTGGGGTGGAGAATGAGTGTGAGCTGGATGTGATGAGAAAGTATGCATGTGTGATGTGTTCCATTAGCGTCAGCGTGCATATGTCTGCAAAGTATGCACCCACATTTATACCTGCTATATATACCAACTAGAATGAAAGAAAGATTTGGGCAAGTCACTTGACCCTCCATTGCCCCAGGTACAAATAAGTACCTGCACATACAATGTAAACCTCTTTGAATATAGTTGCAAAAACCTCAGATAGGTGGTATATCAAGTCCATTCTCTTTCACTTTCTGTTTGACCTGTTAAACAGGAAGTGCATCAGAGAGAGCCGGAGGATGCGGCAAAGGGGAGCGGGAACGAGGCTGCCTGTGAGAATGAATGGCAGCGCTGACGGCGACGGACAAAAATGCTGCAGGGAGTCAGAGACCGAGGCAGCGCCGGCGGGGAAGACACAATTAAGCCCCGCCAGTTCGCCGGTGCGACTCGTTTGGGGGGGCAATGCCCCCCCTCGCCCCCCCCCAATCTACGCCCATGTCCCAACCCCACATACCTGGGCTGGCGGGAGTCCCCAAGCCCTGCAAGCAGAGGCCCTCCTCCAACTGATGTTTGTTTTTTTCTGAACCGCTGCACTACCTGCCCTGCTTCTACCCTGAGTGCATGCTTGGCTTTAGTGGGATTAAGGATGCACAAGGGGGACCCGCCCCCTGCGCATGCTCAGTTTTCACGCATGTGCGGGGGGGGGGGGGGGTGACCTCCCTTGCACATGCTCAATTTAACTAAAACCAAGCATGAGGAGGAGGGGCACGGCAGGTAACATGGTTCAGGAAAACAAGCATAAGCTGGAGGAGGGCCTCTGCTGGTGGGGCTTGAGGATCCTCGCCAGCCAAACCAGCAGACAGCGCATCAATTTTGGGGGTCCCTGAACCCAAACTGGGGGGGGGGCTTAGGCTCCCACGGACCCTCTCCATGGCTATGCTACTATGAAGAGCTACTCTTAGTCTTCCTTTGGCCTCACTAGTCTGCCTGTGCTCGGACTATGTATCTGGCTGCTTGAGCATAACCCTCCCTGCTCTGTCTTGACTGAGCCATGCCCTTTCTGCTCTGTGCTGCTGGATTTAATGTGGCTCTGTGAGGGATGGTTGTTAAGGGGAACCGTTAACTTCCTATACACTCCATCACAGGCGTTAACAACCAATAATTGCCTACAATTGGAGTTAATTGGGGCTAATTTGCAGTTATGCACGTAACTGTACTTAGGCCCAGATGCACTAAACTTTAACGACCCTTTAATGACCCTATAACGAAGAATTTTTGAACCGTGGCATGCATTAAAGGCCATTTTCCGACGACGGTAGCAGAAAACGAAAACGGAATGCAGATGAGCAAATTGTGTAGAAACCCTATTGAAACGAGATGCACTAAAGTTTTCCGCCTCCTCTAACGCTGGAAAACTGCTGGAAAGCTAATGACAGGTCTGTACCTGTCGTTAGGGCTGTCCGACTAAAATCTTCTATGTAAAAACCACCCAAAAAAAGCGAGGGGGGCGAAAGCGCGCATCTGGGGCGTCCTTTATTGACGCCCGAGGTCGCTGCTTCTCCCCGCTCACCCTGCATCAATCTAAAAGTGAAAAAAAAAGGATCGGGAGGGGGCAAAGGCACTCATCAGGAGCGTCCTGTATGGACGGCCTTGCCCCCCCCCCGCCCGAGGTCGCCGCTGCTCCCCGCTTCTCCCTGTATGAAAAGAAAACTCAAAATAAAAATCAAACCTTTTGCAGTGCCGGGTCCCCCTCCCTTCCTGTCTCTCGCTTCTCCTTCTCCCACCACTGCTCCGCCTCCCGCCATCCTCCGCCCCCGTGCCCCGCCCCCCTGAGGTTGTCTCCACTGGTCCCCCCCGTCTGACGTCAGATGGGAGCGGGCCCAGGAAGGAAGCAGAGACGCAAAGACTGGAGGCATCAGCTGTTCTTTCTGCCCCTGCAGCGCCTTCACACAGAGGTGAGAGGCGCTGCGCGGGCCGGTACGGAGGAGGGGGGAGCGGCGGTGATGACCTCAGGGGGGCGGGGCACGGGGGGCGGAGGATGGCAGGAGGCGGAGCAGTGGTGGGAGAAGGAGAAGAGAGAGAGACAGGAAGGGAGGTGTCCCGGCGCTGCAAAAGGTTTGATTTTTATTTTGAGTTTTCTTTTCATACAGGGAGAAGCGGGGAGCGGCGGCGACCTCGGGCGGGGGGGGGGGAGCAAGACCGTCCATACAGGACGCTCCTGATTAGCGCCTTTGCCCCCTCCCGATCCTTTTTTGATGTTTGTTAAGATTTTATATTGTATGCAGGGGAAAGTGGGGAGCCACGTGTTTGTGTTTTTGTTCTTTTTTTATTTTTTTGGGTTTGGACGTTTGTGGCATATGCAGAGCAGCCAGCATAACGCTTGGCTGCTCTGTGCATGCTTTAGGGGCCAATTACCGACGGGGATTACACCAATTTAACGTATCTTTAATGCATTGTACTTTACAATACCGTACCGAACATTAAAGACTTGTTTTTTTGGTGCATTCTTCGTTTTTTAAAATTTGTTAAGGAATTTTACGATTTACATTTTTTTACGAAAGGTTGATGCATCTGGGCCTCAGTTGCTATTCTAGAAACTTAAATCTATAGTGCATAACTTTATTTATGTATTCTTGAATCCCACTGTTATCCAAAACAAGTTTTGGTTCAAAGTGGCTTACAATTTACATTCTGGTTGAAATGACATTGATTGTTTACAGTTTGCCATCTACAAAGGATCATGGGCTGGTCAGGGTTGTGACCAACGTGTATGTGTTAAGATTCTAGAATACTGTCAGTTACACGGGCAACTGCAAATTTAGTCCTGGTCATTTATAATAGGAATTGACATGGTGTAAGTAGCTGTGCTTAAATGTTGTATAAATGTCCACTTATGCTAGTCTTCTATAACAGCAGTTACACGTGTAATTGCCAATAAAGAGTCCACACCTTTTTGCACAGCATCCTACTGCCTGAATTTCAGCGACCTTTTCAGAATAACTCCCTAAATTCACACTGAGAATCAGCAGATAGGTGCGAAAACACCAAAGGTTGTGCTAAGTGTGATTTTAAAAGGAGAAAAATGTGCACGTATGTACATCATGGTGCACATAAGCATATGCTATCAAAAGTAACACACACACACAGAGTAAATATTTGCCTTGCCAAAAGAGGACACAAAATAAAATTCAGCCTATCCCCACCACACAATCATGTCCCAACCCTGCCACCGAACCACAGTGTGACCTTGACCCCCCCCCCCCCCCGCCAAGAAAGCCAGATCCTGTATGCAGTGAAAATACTGATAAATTAACAGAAATGCATTTTCTTCCGTGCTAAATACAAAATGAACATGACATGCTCATCAAATGTTTAGACATGTACATTTCATGAGCATGTCCTCCTTTCTTTTCCCTCCCATCCATGAGCAGCATATCCCCCTCTCCTCTTCTCTCCATCCCCGTCTATGTATTTCCCTCTTTTACCCTCCCTCTTCCCCTCCATGTATGTCCTCTCCCCAATCTTTTTTCCAGCCTCCTGCTACCCACCTTTTTTTCCAGCTCCCTCCTTCCCTCCATCCCTCCACCCACCCACCCACCCACCCACCCACCCACATGACTCCATCCACATCCCATCCCCTCCCCTCCCCTCCCATCCCATACCTTATTGTACCTGGTAGTCTTGCGGCCTCTTTAGGGCAGGAAAGAGCCCCCTTGTTCCTGCCCGGTGCTGCCACTGACCGCTCACTGCTGACGCTGTTTCAAAATGGCTGCCAAGAGTTCCACTGGTAAACCCGGACATATGGTAACCCTAATCAAAAGGGATGTGTTTTGGGGTGGAGAATGAGTGTGAGCTGGATGTGATGAGAAAGTATGCATGTGTGATGTGTTCCATTAGCGTCAGCGTGCATATGTCTGCAAAGTATGCACCCACATTTATACCTGCTATACTGTATATACCAACTAGAATGAAAGAAAGATTTGGGCAAGTCACTTGACCCTCCATTGCCCCAGGTACAAATAAGTACCTGCACATACAATGTAAACCTCTTTGAATATAGTTGCAAAAACCACAGATAGGTGGTATATCAAGTCCATTCTCTTTCACTTTCTGTTTGACCTGGAGTATTGCTGGCTGCATTGTGCTTGGTTAGTCTGCACTCATCCTCAAACTTTCAACTAATCTGCCCTTACAAAACTCTCTACTGCCCCATTCCCATTCACTCTGCTCCTTTTTTGATCTCTAGCCCTAACACTGTGACCACTAAAACTACCAGCCTTCCCAGCCCCCTCATCCTCTCACTCCATCTCTCTCTCTCTCTCTCTCTCTCTCTCTCCCTCTTCATGCTAGTGCCTGTCTGTGTTTATGTATGTGTGTGTTTTTATGTGAGCCTAGCTGAATGTGTCTCTTTGCAGATGTTTGTGTGTTTCTTCCACTTCTTGTTTCTGCGTGTCTGTATTTTGTAGTGTTTGTGTTCCTCTGTTTGTGTATATGTGTGTGTGTGTCCTTGTGCCATAGCTGGTGGTGAGTATTGGTGGTGAGTACTGGGTGTTGGTGGTGGATGCTTGTTGCAGTGGGGGGAGGGGGGTGACAAGCATGAGTAGAAGCAAAGTGTTGTCCCTTTAGGCACTGGCTCACAGTAGAGAGGCAACAGAGAAGGAGGAGGACCTCTTTCCAGAGGATGTACAGGCCCAGAAGGTGGTTCATGGGCATGATAGAGGAGCTATGTCTGCACAAGTTCAGATTTGATAAAGAGACAATAATTCATATATGCAGCCAGTTGGAGGCAGATCTAGAGCCAACTGTGTGGAGGGGATCGTCCCTGATGGTGTACCTGAAGTTCACCACAGCTCTAGCATTTTTTGTCACTTGATCCTTCCAGACACCCGTTGGGGGCCACAGCAGGAATTAGCTGGCAGTCACCCTACACTGCATTGCTCAGGTTCTACAGGCTTTTCTCAGGAGAGACACTCAATATATTCTCTTCCACAAAAGCAGCGGCAACACAAACTATGATCTCTTCCCATATAACCTCAGTCCCCACAAAGAGGTGAACCTCTAAGAAGTAGTTCCAACTCATATTTATCCAAAATTCCAGGTCCAAGTCATTAAAGAACTGACTCAAATTGTTATCGTCCCAACGCCTGAAAATCTCCTTCACTAGCCCAGGTTGAAATTCTGAATTGTATTTAATCAGTAAGGCTAAATATTGGTGGTCTGCTAGCAGCAATTTCCTATGCCTGCTTCAGACTTTAATTGTTACTCAGAGAAAGCCCAGAGGGGTCTTTCAAGAAAATCCATAAAGATGTTTCCTTTACTGTCTTTGCCTTTAAAATATGTTCTCTTGGTTTCCCGATTACTATTGTAATGTTATTATTGAAAATGATTTAAAAAAGAACATCTGGAAAAATACTTTTATTTGGAATAGAAGACTCCAGAGAGTAGCATGGGCGATCTTAACCTGGGACTTCAGGCGATATTATGAGGTGGCTCAGTTAAACAGGGTTCTACATTGAATGGCCCAGCCCCCAAAATGATAGTACTCTCTCTCCTTTCCCTCCAGACAGCCCTCCCTCTCTCTCTTCTCCCCTCCTGATCCGGCACCTCCCTTCCCTCCAGCCAGCCCTCTCTCCCTCTCCTGGGTCCAGTGCCTCTCTCCTTTCCCTCCAGCCAGCCAGCCATCCATTCCTCCCTCTCCCTGCAGGTCCAGCATATCTCTCCCTTCTGCCCAGCCAGCCCTCCCTCCCTCCTCTGGTCCAGCACCTCTCTTCCTTCTCTCCAGCCCCCCATGGGTCAGCACCTCTCTCCCTTCCCTCCAGTCCCCCCCATGGGCCCAGCACTTCTCTCCCTTCTCTCTAGTCAGCCCTTTCTCCTTCTCCTGGATCCAGAGCCTTTCTCTGTTTCCTCTAGCCAACCAGCCCAGCTTTCTCCCTCTCTCCCCCCAGTCCAGCACCTCTCTCCCTTCCCTCCAGCCAGTCAGCCAGCCCTCCCTCCCTCTTCCTCCCCCGGTGGAAGCATCTTTCTCCCTTCCCTCTAGCCCCCCCATGGGTCCGGTGCCTTCCTTCCTTCCCTTCCCTCCAGCCCCCCTGCGGATCCAGCGGCCCCTCTCCCGCATTTCCAGTGCCATCTCCCCCCCTACAGGTCCAGTGGCCTCCTTCCAGCACGAGTACAGCACTTTGTCTTCCTCCCCCCCACCACAGTAGCTCTATCTTATACAGCAAGACAGCGATCTCCACAGGCCTGTTCTGGGGCCTTCCCTCTGCCATGTCCCGCCTTCTGATGCAACTTCCTGTTCCCTGGTGGAGGGAAGGCCCCAGAGCAGGCCTGTGGAGATCACTGCCTTCCTGTATATGGTAGAGCTATGGTGGGGGGGGGGGGGGGGGGTTGAGAAGGCAGGCATCAGACAGAGATGCTGGACCCACGGTAGTGGTAACCATGGTTTGTTTGTTTGTTTTTTTACCTTGGGAGTAAAAATTTTTAGCGTTGCCACAGGGCAGAAAAAGTTTTGCATCAGCACCCATGGTAAACATGCCCTGTGTCATTCTCTAGTGCATACTTTCCTTTTGAAAACCACTACTGGAAAAATCCCCACACACATTTACACGTACTAAATTATATGGATACTTTCTTGGAGGAGAAACAAATGCATACTTCTAAAAATTCAAAACTATGCATTCGAGTCAAACTTTTCTCCAACCCTGCCCCTGGGAACTACTCTTTAAAATGTGGGTAAGCTGACTCAGGTACAGGCACCATGCACTTCAATTGTTCTATGCATAGGATGGGTACTTTTGTAAAAGCCCATTTCCATAAGTGAAGGACTATTACTTGTGAAAATGACTTTAAAAATTATCCTCAAACTAGCATTTTTCCTTCTGTTTACCTAAATAAATATGTTCTGTTTCAGTACAACTGATTCTTTCACCTGTGGCTTCAACCTTAATTACTATTAGTGGTATAATGTTAGTAGGCAGTACATACATGGAGACAAAAGCTTACAGCCTAATACAGAGTCACTGTCAGACAAGAGGCACAGACAAAACATCTGTACTCAGAATGGGGAGGGGGGGGGGGGAGGAGTTGCCTGAGTTAAAGAGAGCAGGACCAGCAGCTCTGTAGAGGCCTGTACAGGTATCTGTAGAGGAAATAGCCCCTGGGTAATTAGTTTAAACAAACCATATGCAGGAACAATTAACTACATTTTTTTAAAGCAGACTCAAATAGGTATGTTCATAGGCAGCTTTTGAAACAGGTAATCAGCAGGAAAATATTTGCTCTAGAAATCTCCATAAGAAATGCAGAGCAGGCAGTAGCTGGGAGAGGAGAAAGCAAGGAATGAAATGGGATAGATATAGATTTTCAAAAGCCCTTTAAATACTCTTACAATTACTACTACTATTTACTACTGCTACTATACAGCCACAAGAGTGTAGAAATTGTGTGCAGTTCTACACAGACACACACAAGAAATTAGTTCTTTTCCATGATGGAGCCCATCATCCAGATTAGACAGAGGGCACAAGTAAGTGTTTGAAGAATGAGGGAGGCTTAACAGATGTGGTTTAGGGACCAGTCATCTAATTCAGTAAGGGGTCCTTTTACTAAGGTGCGCTGAAAAATGGCTTGCAGTAGTGTAGGTGCAGGTTTTGGGCGTATGCCAGTGGCGTACCGAGGGCAGGGCGGTGGTTCACCCCGGGTGCACACCGCTGGGGGGGGGGAGGGGGTGCAGAAAGCAGCCATGCGGCTTTCGGCTCCGCTGGTTCCCGGCTCCCTCTGCCCCGGAACAGGTTACTTCCTGTTCCAGGGCAGAGGGAGCAGGGAACCAGCGGAACCGACAGCCGCGCGGCTGCTCCTAGCAGGTAAGAATACACTCGGGGGGGGGGGGGCTTGGGTGATACGTTGGGGGGGGGGGTGTTGTGCTGCACCGGGGGGGGGGGGAACACCGCTGCTCCTTGGGGGGGGTGCGCAGCAGTGAACTGCCCCGGGTGGCAGCCGACCTAGGATCGCCACTGGCGCACACCGATCCATTTTTCAGCGTGCCTGTAAAAAAGGCCTTTTTTTATAATTTTTGCCGAAAATGGATGTATGGCAAAAACAAAATTGCTGCGTGTCCATTTTGGGTCTATGACCTTACCGCCAGCCATTGATCTAGCGGTAAAGACTCATGCTGTAACGACCTCTTGGTGTGCGTCCCATACGCATGTCCGAATATAAAAATTATTTTTCGGACACGCATATTGGACATGCACCAAAAATGAAATTACCACAAGAGTCATGCGGTAACTAGGCGGTAACTCCATTTTGGCATGCATTGGGCGCACGTAGATGCTTACACCACTTAGTAAAAGGGCCCCTAAAACTGTAAGAATTCAGAGAGAGCTACTAGGGGGTTAATGCGAGGTATGCACACATGTTACAGGTCACACTGCAGAAAAACAGTGCATGGGTTAGCGCGTGAGGTAGACATCAGCACGCTGAATATTAAGATCAGGCTATTAGCAGGTTCGCTCTGATACTGAGAAGTACACAGCTAATTTTAAAGTGAGCACAAAGCAAGAATTTTACTGCCAGGTCCTGGACAGCACTGAAGAATTAGTTCGCCCTTCTGTATCAGGACAGCAAAGCTAATTCCCCCTGTGTCCCCTGATTCTCGATTCCCCCCAGATGATCCCTGACCCCCTGAGATAACCGGTTGACCCTCCCAAATACCCTCAAAAGTTTGGCACCGTGATTCCCCTCCCCCCTCCTGGGATGAACCCCTGTCCTCTCCAGTCTTCCCTAAATACCCCAGCTTTCTAGTGGCACCCCCCACAATCCCTCAGACCCTCCCATGTACCTTCTGTCCAGACTACCAAATAAGGGAAAATATCTCTTATTTGGCAGACTGGGATGCATTGTGTGGGGTCAGGTACTGACATTGTACTAGATGGTAGCACAGAGGCAGTAGTAGCGAGTGGGCATCACTCCTGCCTCTTGAAGGAATGTGTCAGGGGGAGGTCCTTGGGGGTCCAGTGGGGTCACAGACAGTGAGGAGTGCTGCCAGACACCAGGGATTTGAGGGTCAGGGGGCTCAGGGTGCCAAAAGTTTTGGAGAGGATTGGGGAATCAGGGGGTCATCTTGGGTGAGGGATCACGGTGCCAAAATATTCTGGATAATTGGGAGGTGGGGTCATCGCAGGGGTGTGGATCACGGTGCCAAAATTTGCAGACCTAGTGAATTTTTTTTTTTTAAATATCCCCTTTCCTGTCATTGCAAGAGCCAAGAATGGGGACATTTGGCAATGAGCTATGAGAAACATGGCAGTAATTTGCATGCGCATTGATTACTGTATCTCCATGGTATATTTTTTGAGATAATTTCATGGTAGAAGCTGCACACCAAGCCATTCAGGGCCGGTCTTAGGCAAGGGTCGTCGCACAAGGCCCCACGCCTTCAAGGGCCCCGTGCCTCCGGGGGCCCCGAGGTGCTCCCTCCCCACCTGGTAAGCGCGGTAAGCATGGCAGAGGGGCGCCGACCTCTGGAGGGTGCCACAAGCCATGCTTACTGCCACCGGGCAGCTCACAGTTCTAGCCCCAGCTACAGGCAGCTCTCGGTCCTCACCTGCCGCCCTCAGCTTCCTGACAGCCCTCCTTTCCTTCCTGCCACCCTATATTTAAACCTTTTATTTTACCTCAAGTCGCAGCAGTGGCGGTGGCAGTGAAAGCAGCAGGCTCACTTCCAGCCTTCCCTTCCCTCTCAGTGTCACGCCTTCCTCTGATGTAATTTCGTGTTTCTGTGAGAGCATGACATTGAGAGGGAAGGGAAGGCTGGAGGTGAGCCTGCTGCTTTTACTGCCGGTGCCACCACTGCCGCTGCGACTTGAGGTAAAATAAAAGATTTAAATGCAGGGCAGCAGGAACAAAAAGTGGGATGTTGTGGGAGAAGATGGTGGGCAGGTGGGGCTGTGTTTGGAACTGGAACTCAGGGGCTGAAAAGCGGGGCAGGTGGGGGCAGGGACGAGTCACTGGACATGGATGGGAGAGGAGGGCAGAGGAAAGAAGAGAAATTGTTGGATATGGATGGTTAGGGGAGGGCAGAGGAGAATCGCTGGATGTGGATGGGAGGGGAGGGCAGAGGAGAGAAAAGAAATCAGTGGACATGGATGGTTAGGGGAGGGCAGAGGAGAATCACTGGATGTGGATGGGTTGGCAGTGGAGAGAGGAGAATCGCTGGACATGGATGGGAGGGGAGGGGAGGAGAGAGAAGAGAAATCGGTGGACATGGATGGTTAGGGAAGGGCAGGGGAGAGAAGAGAAATCGGTGGACAAGGATGGGAGGGGAGGGCAGGAGAGAGAAGAGAAATCGGTGGACATGGATGGTTAGGGAAGGGCAGGGGAGAGAAGAGAAATCGGTGGACATGGATGGGAGGAGAGGGCAGAGGAGAGTCAAAGAACATAGATGGGAGGGGAGGGCAGGGGAGAGAGGAGAGTTGCTGGACATGGATGGTTGGAGGAGAAGGCAGGAGAAATGCTGGACATGGATGGAGGAGAAGGAAGACAGGAAGGAGATGCATATGGAGGTGAGGGGAGGGGAGAGAGGAGAAATGTTGGAGGGAAGGAAAGACAGGGGAAGGAAATGCACATGGATGTTGGGGAAGGGCGAGAGGAGAACTGCTTGACATAGGTGGAAGGGAGGGAAGACAGAGGAAGTAGGTGAACATGGATGGAGGAGAGGGGGAGAGGAGAAATGCTGGACATGAATGGAGGGGAGAGGAGATGCACATGGATTTAGGGGAGAGAAGAGAAATTCTGGATACGGATGGAGGGAAGGGAAGACTGAGGAAGGAGATGCACATGGATGGAGGGGAGGGGAGAGAGTTGAGATGCTAGATATGGATGGAGGGGAGGAAAGAGAGATGAAGTGAGATGAACATGGATGGAAGGGAGGGGGGAGAGGAGAAATGCTGGACATGGAGGGGAGGAAAGACAGGAGGAGATGTACATGGATTTAGGGGAGAGAGGAGAAATTCTGGACAAATGGAGGGGAGGGGGAGAATTGAAATGCTGGACATGGATGGAGGGGAGGGAAGAGAAAGGAAGTGAGGTGAACATGGATGGAGGGGAGGAGAGAGAGGAGAAATGCTGGACATGGATGGAGGGAGGAGAAGAAAAATGCTGGACATGGATGGAGGAGAGGGAAGAGAGAGGAAGGAGATGCATATGGATGGAGGGGAGGGAAGAAAGAGGAAGAAGATGCATACTGACAGAGATGAGGGAAAGGGAAAAGAGGAGAAAAACTGCACATGGATGGAGAAAATAGCCAAAAGCTGGATCCACTCTATACCTCCTCCAGTCAAGTCCGTGGAGGACACAGCTTTTACCTATGGATGTAGGGCAAGAAATGAAAAAGAAAGGAGGAAAGTAAAGAAATAAATGGAAAGGAAGCCCTGGAAACGGAGTTAAGGGAACATATAGAAAGCAGCAGAATCAGAGGCTGGGACCAACAAGATCAGAAAAACAGTCATCAGACAACAAAGGTAGAGAAAATCATTTTATTTTCATTTTAGTGTTTGGAATATGTTCGCTTTGAGAATTTACATCTGCTGTCTTATTTTGCAATGTATAGCAATGTGTTTCTGTTTTTATGGTATTGTGCTGCATGTAGAGTCTGTATGCTAATTTGGTTTGTGTCATTTTGGGTATACTGGAGCTGTAACAGGTTACAGAAATTATTTATAATGAAAAAAAAACCCCAAGTTATTTTTCTTCTCCTGCACTAGTGTAATATTTTCAATGATTACTGTTTATATGCACCATGGCCGTAGCTAGAAGGTTGTTAGGCTGTATAGAGAGAGGTGTGACCAGCAGAAGAAAGGGGGTGTTGATGCCCCTGTATAAGTCGTTGGTGAGGCGCCACCTGGAGTATTGTGTTCAGTTATGGAGGCCGTATCTTGTTAAGGATGTAAAAAGAATTCAAGCGGTGCAAAGAAAAGCTACGAGAATGGTATGGGATTTGCGTTACAAGACGTATGAGGAGAGACTTGCGGACCCGAACATGTATACTCTGGAGGAAAGGAGAAACAGGGGTGATATGATACAGACGTTCAAATATTTGAAAGGTATTAATCTGCAAACGAACCTTTTCCGGAGATGCAAAGGCGGTAGAACGAGAGGACATGAAATGAGATTGAAGGGGGGCAGACTCAAGAAAAATGTCAGGAAGTATTTTTTCACGGAGAGAGTAGTGGATGCTTGGAATGCCCTCCCGCGGGAGGTGGTGGAATCGAAAACAGTAACGGAATTCAAACATGCGTGGGATAAACATAAAGAAATCCTGTTCAGAAGGAATGGATCCTAAGGAGCTTAGCCGAGATTGGGTAGCAGAGCCGGTGGCGGGAGGCGGGGATGGTGCTGGGCAGACTTATACGGTCTGTGCCAGAGCCGGTGTTGAGAGGCGGGACTGGTGGTTGGGAGGCGGGGATAGTTCTGGGCAGACTTATACGGTCTGTGCCCTGAAAAGGACAGGTACAAATCAAGGTAAGGTATACACAAAAAGTAGCACATATGAGTTTATCTTGTTGGGCAGACTGGAATAAACCATGCAGGTCTTTTTCTGCCGTCATCTACTATGTTACTAAGGCTGGTAAAAGGGTGTGGCTAAATGTGCCAACATTGTCCAGTTCAGCACACTATTAGCAACCAAGTTCATACAAAGTTAATTATGTTCAGTGGAAAATAGATCTGTTGGCTCAGGCTGCTTGCTATCTGAATTTTCAATCACTGTTTCATTATTGCTACCAAGTATTACATATTAACGGGATTTGTTTTAATTCATTTATCTAGTCCTTATATGCACATGGTTTTGCTTTTTTTTTAAATTTATTTATTATATTTGTACCCTGCGCTTTCCCACACATGGCAGGCTCAATGCGGCTTGCATAGTAACAATATAAAGAATTACAAAGTCGTAAGAAGAATATACAATTTGTAGTAGACACAAAATTAATAGGGTTAATGGATTAGTAAATTGAACATAGGAAAGATTGGGTGCAGAAGGAAATGAGCATTGGGAGGTAGGCGTAGGAAGATGGAGAGGAATGGATATGGGGTAGCAAAAAGGATAATGGGAAACATGGTCAATGTATAACAGTTGTCAATAAGAATCATGTGGGCAAGCTATGGTTAGGTTGAATTGTTGGGGTAGGCTACCTTGAAGAGAAAACCCAAAGGTTTAAACCCAAAGGTTTCCTATGATAGCATTTTACTTATTTGAATTAGGTTTTCTGTACAAGTTTTGCTTGATTTGGCTTTATTTGAAATAAAAAAATATTAAAACACATCTTGTCAACAAGTGGCAGGGCTAGGTGGGACCGTGGGGTGGGGGGCACCAAACTGGTCTGCACAGGGCCCTGCTATGCTCTATCGCATAGCTTTCTGAATTAGCCCAGGAATCTTTACTCTGTGTGTGTGTGTGTGTGTGTATTTATGGTACTATACAGACTCATTTATTAGGCTTCATCTTGGAAGTACTGTTTCTTGTAGTTTTGATATTTTTTTTCAAGAATTGTTGATTGTTTCTTCTGAACACTTGAATTCTTTGCAAGCTTCTGCTTTGCTAGATTAATTCTTGCTTTCCCTAGAGTAGAAGTGGGCAACCTGCGCCCTGCCATTGAATTTTATCCGGCCCACGTGACCATGGGAAGTATACAGAATTTTGTTGATTCTAAATACTGTATTTTGCACATATTTTGAGAATAGCCATTCTAGCAGCTTGTTTCCATAATTTTTAATTACATTTTTGCTTATTTCTCACAGAAGGTCTATAGAGTTCTGTACAGTTTTGATTCTGACGTTACATAATATTGCAGCTCACTAGGGATTCATACAGCCCTCTGTTTTTAAAGGTTGCTAGTAAATGGGTTTAGCACATCCTGGGTAACTGGAGGCAGGTCTATATGTCTTTGCATTGGGCTGATTGTATTTTTATCAGTTGATCTCTTATGAGATATTTTATGTATGTTATGTGGTGTGTTTTTTTTATGTAAACTGTAAATTTAGTATTATGTATGTAGAATTTGTGATCAGCCTAGATCTCTGGGATTGTGCGGAAGAGAAGTTAAAAATAAATAAAATCCTGTAGTCTGAATATTGGCCCCTTATGTTCTTTATTCTTGTGGCGCTTAAGGTGATGTGATATCAATAAACTGACTACATTTCAGTGTTTGAAGGGCAATGTTTATTTGCTTCATAATGTACCATAGACAGTAAATCTGGTTTGCATGAATATAAATATCTGTTGGAATGTAATTGTATTTTACATGCATTGCCTGTCACCTATTATTTCTCTGTGATTACTCTGTGACCTCTGATGTGAATTACTTAGAGAGGTCACACAGCTATGCAACTTCCTGTGGGGGTTAGATGCAGCACATGCAGCACATGGAGCACATGGAGCTCATGATCTCTCCTAACCTGAGAGGATCTACTATGGTGTGAGCATCCATTACCATCTAAGCACATGGAAGGAGCTGATAATACAAATGTATAGTAATATGTATATATAAGCCTGTCTGATTATAATCTAACTACAAACTGTGAGTAAACAGATGTTTTGTTACTTCAACTTTAAAGTGACTCAGCAGTGAATTATTCAGGGGTGAATGAGAGAGAGATGAAGAAAGAAATTAACATTTCTAAAGCTGAAGCTGTGTGTACTAAAATCTGCTAATTATTTACTACAAATAATCCAACAAAAGGGTTATGGGCCCAGGGCTCAGGAATTGAAAAAGAAGAGAAATATTACCAGGCAGAAAAAAAGGCCACATTTTTCTCTTAAGTTTTAAAGGAAAGATTCAGTCTGTCTCTCTCTCCCCCCACACAGCAGACAGAAGGCTAAGAAAATGGCTGAGGGAAGAAATTCACCATTGTTCTATTCTCTCAAGGTGCCTAAATTAACTGAGTTTAATTATCAGCAGTGGGAACTAAGATTCATATGTCTCCTTCGAGCAAAAGGATTATATATATGCTTAGATCAAGACAGAACAGCTGAAAATATGGCTGAATGGGACAATGCAAACTATTATGTGAAGTGCATGCTTTTGGAAGCTCTCTCAGAGAAACAAGCCATATTAGTGGAGGGAAAAGATACACCAAAGGACATTTTATATAAACTGAGAACTATGTATGCAACTACATATGCAAAGCAGCAACCAATTTGGCTGGCAGAGTTGAATGAAACTAAATTAAGGGATAAAAGTAAATGTAATGATCACATTATGCATCTTATGTCTTCATTTCAAAAGCTAGAACTTTCTGGAATTCCCATGTGTGATGCATTGAAAAGAGCATTTCTTTTTACCTCACTATCAAAGAAGTTTGATGTTTTTAGGTCTGTAAATGAGGCCATTGAAGGGCAATCTTTTGAACAGACAACATCAAAACTAAGGCAGGAATGCATAATAAATGATTCTGAGGAGATGTGTTCTCAAAGTCAGTCAGAGAGAAATGAAACAAATTTCTTGGCAAAGAACAGAGGAAGGCGGAGCTATGGGAAAACTCCACCCAAGGGCAAGCTGATTTGCTACTCATGTGGAAAGGAGGGACATGTATCTAAATGGTGTAAGGAAACACAAAACACTCCCTCTAGCTCACCTAAGCCAATGGAACTAAAGAATTTTCAAACCAGGAAATGTATGAAGGACAAAGATAAACACAAGGGCTTTCTAATGGCAGAAAAATCTTTGACTATGGTAAATAATAATTCAAATGAAAGTACTTGGATTTTGGATTCGGGGAGCACATGCCATTTAACCAATTGTAAGAATTTCTTTCAGGAAATGTGTCCAGAGGAAGGTATTCTTAAAACTGCAAACGCAGGGACTGCTAAGATCCAAGCAAAAGGTATTGGATTCTTAAAATGCAAAGTGTCTAATGAAGTTAAAGAAATTCCTGTAAGTGATGTCTTGTATATTCCCCAAGCAGTTTGCAATATGCTTAGTGTATCTACATTAGATAAGAAGGGATTTGTGATTCATTTTGAAAACAGTAAGTGCACAATCTCTAAAAATGATGAAGTGTATGCTGAAGCTTTTATGCATAATGATGTTTATAAACTGAGCATTTCAGGTGAAGCCTCACATATGGCGCAAGTAAGGAAGAATGATGGTAAATGTAGTCTGGAAATCTGGCACCGCCGCCTGGGACATCGTGATTCTAAGGTGATCCAGGATCTTTACAGTAAGCAACTGGCCACTGGCATTCAGATAAGTGCAGATGCTGGTAAAATGGAGAAATGCATAGACTGTGTTACTCAAAAAGGTGTGAGACCCTCATTTCCTGCATACACAGGAAATAGGAGTAATAGAGTGCTGGACTTAATACACAGTGACTTATGTGGACCGTTTAATATCCCATCATTGGGAAATAACAGATTTGTGCTAATATTCTTGGATGATTTCTCTAGATATTGTGTGGCCTATTTGCTGAAAGAAAAAAGGCAAGTCACAGACATGCTGAAGAAATACGTAGCCATGGTGAGCAATAAATTTGAAAGAAAACCAAAGGTTCTTCAGACCGACAATGGTGGTGAGTTCACTTCACAAAGCATGCGCACATTTCTAGAACAAGAAGGCATTCAGCATATCACAACAGTAGCTTATACACCAGAGCAAAATTCTGTTGCAGAGAGAAAATTTAGGTCACTTGTGGAAATGACCAGATGTATGCTGTCAGATAGCAATCTCCCTAAAAGACTATGGGGGGAAGCCATTCTCACAGCAGTGTACCTACAAAACAGAATGCCAACTAAAGGCGCTGAGCGCACACCACATGAGACATGGCATGGTAGGAAGCCAAACCTGTCACACATAAGAACATTTGGAAGTACAGCATATGCTCATGTACCAAAGCAAAGAAGGCATAAGCTGGATTCCACAACAGAAAGGGGCATTTTAGTTGGCTATGCTCCAGGACACAAAGGATATAGAATTTTGAATCTGAAAACTGGCATTGTTGGCATAAGACATGTTACATATTTTGATGAAAACAAGAGGGTTGATAAAGGCTGGATTATCCCAGATGAGCCTTATCATCCAGAATATGAAACTAGAACCATAATAGACATGCCAGTGTATATAAATGCCATACCAAGGCAGATGTCTGAAAGCAACTCACCTGTATCTAACGAGGAACAGGCAGAGGAAACAGACACAGAAAGGATCATTGAAGAAGACAGTACAGTTGGAGAAGGGGAATCAATTGGAGAAGGACTCTCAGATTTAGAGGATGCGGAAAGGTCAGACCAACCTGTTGTCAGACGCTCATCCAGGGAAAACAAAGGTGTTCCACCCCCAAGACTGTCTTACCTAACAAAGTCAGCAGAAGCTCAAGAGCCCTTAACATGGGATGAGATTGAGAAAATGTCAGCAGAAGAAGCTGCTGAATGGCATAAAGCTGCACAAGAAGAAATTGATGCATTGGATAAAAATAATACTTGGATTCTTACAAAATTACCTCCTGGCAAGAAAGCTATAGGATGCAAATGGGTATTCAAGTTAAAAAGGAATGCACAAGGAAAAGTGGAAAGGTATAAAGCAAGATTAGTGGCAAAGGGATATCTTCAAAAATATGGAGAAGATTTTGATGAAGTGTTTGCACCTGTAGTGAAACACACGACAATCAGAACACTTCTGAGCATTGCAGTCTCAAAAGGCATGCAAGTCAAACACATTGATGTGAAAACAGCGTTTCTTCATGAAGATATAACTGAAGACTTGTACATGGAACAACCAACAGGTTTCATAAATACAAAACAAAGACAGCTAGTGTGTAAATTAAACAAAGGTCTTTATGGATTAAAGCAAAGTGCAGAATGTTGGAATGAAAAATTGCATGAAATATTGACAAATTTAGGATTTAAGCAAGGTGAAGCAGATAAATGTTTGTACACTAGGTGCACAAATGGACAATATGCATACATTTTAGCTTTTGTTGATGATCTGCTCATTGCAAGCGAAAGTGAGCAAGAGTACAAGGACATTGTAAAGTGTTTAAACCTCAATGTTGAGATAAAAGAACTTGGTAATGTGTCATACTATCTTGGTATAGAAATTGAGAAACAAAATGATGGTTCTTATCTTCTAAGCCAGAAGCAGAAAATAAATGAGCTTATTGAAAGTTTAGGTATGCAAGATGCCCAAGTTGTAAGCACTCCCATGATCACTGATTTTCTGAAGGATGAAACAGTAAGAGAACCTTTACCAGATAACATCCAATATAGATCAGCCATAGGTAAGCTTTTATATCTAGCTACCACATACAGGGCTGATATAGCAAATGCAGTAGGAATTTTGAGCAGAAGGGTCAGCTCACCTACCAAATCAGATTGGACTGCAGTTAAAAGGATGGTAAGGTATTTAAAGGGTACCATTGATTGTAAATTAAAGATTTCAGCCAATAGTAATCCAAAACTAATATGTTACTGTGATTCAGATTGGGCAGGGGATCATTCTGATTATAAATCCACAAGTGGATATGTGTTTATGTATGGAAATGTACACATTTCATGGGCCAGTCATAAACAAAGTATTGTGAGTTTGTCTTCTACAGAAGCTGAATATGTGGCCGTATCGGAAGCGTGCAGAGAACTGATGTGGATTGAAAAACTTTTGCTGGATTTCGGAATAGCTGAAAAGAGACCAATCCAGATAATGGAAGATAATCAGAGCTGCATCCGACTGTCACAGAATGACAAGGTTCAGTCACGCACCAAGCACATCGCAACGAAATACCACAATGTGCGAGAGTTGGCGAAAGAAGGGGTCATCAGTCTACACTATTGTCACACCAGTGAGATGACAGCTGACATCATGACCAAACCGTTACCCAGAGAACATTTTGTGAATCTGCGTATAAAGCTTGGACTTTGTATGAATAAATAATTGCATGACAGTTATGCATGAGAAGGGGTTTGTTGGAATGTAATTGTATTTTACATGCATTGCCTGTCACCTATTATTTCTCTGTGATTACTCTGTGACCTCTGATGTGAATTACTTAGAGAGGTCACACAGCTATGCAACTTCCTGTGGGGGTTAGATGCAGCACATGCAGCACATGGAGCACATGGAGCTCATGATCTCTCCTAACCTGAGAGGATCTACTATGGTGTGAGCATCCATTACCATCTAAGCACATGGAAGGAGCTGATAATACAAATGTATAGTAATATGTATATATAAGCCTGTCTGATTATAATCTAACTACAAACTGTGAGTAAACAGATGTTTTGTTACTTCAACTTTAAAGTGACTCAGCAGTGAATTATTCAGGGGTGAATGAGAGAGAGATGAAGAAAGAAATTAACATTTCTAAAGCTGAAGCTGTGTGTACTAAAATCTGCTAATTATTTACTACAAATAATCCAACAATATCAGTGTCTGAAAAAGAGGAATTTACGACCAAAGCTAATTCCTATCATCCTTGTGTTTTTACACTAAACAGGTATTTGGGGATTGACCTTTTTACCCACCTGGTGAACACAGACCTTATGCCTCTGCATAGCCTAAATGTACTGTGTGCAGTGTAATGGTGTGATTTACAATGGTGATTAGAAGATAGTGGTATCCTGTTTCCAGCAATGGTCAAGCCATTGCTGGAACACCTGGCAAGATCCTAGATTCCATGCTCCTTACCCTCAGGGATAAACAGTCAATTTCCCCAAATGTATCTTAATAACAATTTATAGACTTTCTCACCAGAAACTTGTCCAAACAAACCCAGCTATGCTAATTGCTTTTACCACATCTTTTGGTTACAAATTCTAGAATTTGATCGTGCATTAAGTGAAAAATATTTTCTTCAATTTGTTTTAAATTTACTACTTAATAACTTCATGGCACATCTCCTAGACTTTATACTTTTTGTAAGAGTAAACAACTGATTTTTGTTTACCAGTATGTCTGCTCATAATTTTATAGACCTCTTTTTTTTAATCTTCTCTCAACTTTCTCTTGTCCACATTAAATTTCATCTGCCATTTGGATACCCAGTTTTTCCGCATATGCATAGTTTGGGGTGGGCGTGAAGGAACGCTGCCTCCCAGGTATTGTAGTTGCTGATGCTAAATTGGTTCCCCTACCCCCACTGGCAGTATGATTTCATTAACCTTTGTCCCTCTTCCTAAAGTAAGCAGGCAAACTTCTGCAATTTCTCATACTTTGCTTGTGATTTAACAACTTTGAGTAATTTTGTGTCATCTGCAAATTTGATCAGCTCAGTTATTGTCCCCATTTCAAGATCATTTATATGTATATTAAAAAGCCCTGGTCCTGGTACAGATCCCTGGGGCACCATTGAGAAAACTGACCCATTTAATCCTACTCTTTTTTTTTCTTTTAACCAGTTCCCAATCTAGAATGGGACATTGCTTCCCATCTCATGACTTTTTAATTTTCTCAGAAGTCTTTATGAAAATCTAGATACACTGTCATCTGGCTCATCTTTATCCACATGTTTATTCATGCCTTCAAAGCTGTAGAAAATTGTTGAGGCAAGACTTCCCTCAGTCAAGATTAGCTTTGTCCCATTAAACCATGACCACTGCAATTGTTACTGTTTAGATTTAGCTTACACCTTTTCAGTAGTAGCTCAATTTGAATTACATTTGGGTGCACTAGGTATATCCCTGTCTGTGGAGGGCCTACAATCTAATTTTGTACCTGAAGCAGTGGATGGTTAAGTGGCTTGCCCAAGATCACAAGGAGTGGCAGTGGGATTTGAACCCTGGCTTCCCTGGTTCTCTGTCTACTGCTTTAACAATTGGGTTACTCCTTCTTTTTGTTTGGTCATTTTGTTATTTGTAATAGTTTCTACCATTTTGCCCAACATTGACATCAGGCCCAATGGTCTGTGGTTTCTGGAACCCTTTTTAAAAATTGGCCTGATGTTGGGCACCCTCCAGTTTTCAGGTGTCATAGACAATTTTAATGATGCTACAATTAATTGAACTTTCATTTTTGAGTTCTTTCAATATCTGGGTTGTAATCATCCAGTCCAGGTGATTTGCTGCTCTTTATTTTGACAAGTGTGCCCTATTTCATCATCCAGGTTCGCTGAGACTTGTTTCAGTTCCTCCAGATCATCACCATTGACATCTCCCTTACATCTTTCTCATTAAAGACCACAGAAGAGAATTAATTTAGTCTCTCTGCCATGGCTTTGAGTTCGCTGGGTGACCCTTTCCCCCCCTTGATCATGAGCAACTTTCTTAAAATCAATCACCTTACTTTCTAACTCTTCCTACTTTCTTACCTATCTATATGTTACATCTTTGCTTTACCCTTCACTATCAATTATAGTGTTCTATTATGTATTGTGTTGACATTGTAAGTAGTATACCATGCCATACTTTGTATTGTTTTTGAATATTTTTACCGCTGTAATTGCCTATTGTTCATGTTTGATCTATTCTTACTGTACACCACCTTGAGTGAATTCCTTCAAAGAGGTGGTAAATAAATCCTAATAAATAAATAAAATAATGATCCAACTGACTTCCTTACAGGCTTCTTAGTTCTGAAACATTATTTAGTATGAGTTTTTGCCTCTGTGGTAGGCTTATTTTCAAATGTTCTTTTTGCCTGCCTTATCAGTGCTTTGCATCTAATCAAAACCAATTGTCCAATTAATAGAGATAATCTAGTCCCATGTGAGAAGACTAAATTATCTCTATTAATTGGACAATCGGTTTGATACAATTAGATGGTATTTGCATCTGTAATAATTGAAGGGTTTAACATGGAAGAACGTTTCAGGTTTTAGGCGTTAGCAATAATATGTATAACAAAAGGGGGAAACTTTAGTGCACTTTTTATATAATGTGATATTGTTTGATTCAATAGATTTTCAGTTTGTATATTGCTAATTTTGTAACTTTATAAAAATTATTTTGAACTTTCTATATATATTTAAATCCCAATTACGGCCAATTAATGCCAATAATTGGTTGTTAGGAGCCAATTATTGGTGTTGATTGGCTTATTAATCAATTAATTTGCATGCGCAAATTGTCAATGTGCAGTGATTTGTGTACACAAATTTAATCGCCATATATAGAATCCAGGGGTTAGCATATAAATGCAAGGGGGGCATTCACGGGGGGAACAAGGGTAGGGCATGAGTGGGATCAATATTTATGCACATAGCTTACAGAATATTGTAAATTAAGTGCGAAAGTCCTGTTTTTAGGTTTGCGCATTTATGCCTGCTATTGATGTGGTGTAAGTGGGTGCGTGTAAATGTAGGCGAGTAGATGCTGACTTACACTAGTATTATATAATGGATTCTTGGCCCCCAAGATGCCATTATACAATTAGGACTAGAGTCAGTAAAAGGTGCCTAAATTTGGATGCTGAAGAAATGCGTACTGAGTGCTATTCTATAAATGGTGCATAGACTTGGGCGCTGTTTATAGAACAGCGTGCAGCACCAGGATGTGCATCCAACTTTTGACACAAGGATTTACACCAACTGAAACCTAGTGTAAATCCTCACTTGTAAATTAGATGTGGATCTCCCAAATTTTATAGTAACATAGTAACATAGTAAGTGATGGCAGATAAAGACCTGAAGGGTCCATCCAATCTGTCCAACAGTCACACTCATTATCAAGTCATAATTAAATGAACAATGAATGTAATATTATATACTTTATCACGAGTCTTTCTTTGGCGTTTCTGGGACATATACTGTAGAAGTCCGCCCGGCTCTATCCTTATGTTCCACCTACTGGAGTTGCCATCAAAGCCCACTCCAGCCTATCCAAATCCACCTTATCATTTTGCGGGACCCAGACCATAAAATTCTGCCCAGCACTGTCCTTGGTTCCAGCTACTGAAGTTACCATTGAAGCCCTGTCCAGCTTATCCTAAACCTGATTGCCATATACAGACACAGACCTACAAAGTCTGCCTGGCACCGGCCTTAGTTCTTTACAGCCAGAGCAGCCATCCAATCATCACTCAAACATCAACCCTCTGTAGCCATTTAAGGGTTTTTATTTTACATTTATTTTGGTTTTTATCTGTACCATCTCCCTTGGAAGGGCATTCCAGACATCGACCACCCTCTTCGTGAAAAAGAATTTCCTGACATTACTCCTAAGTCTTCCACCCTGCAACCGCAGCTCATGTCCTCTAGTTTTATCATTTCCCCTTCTCTGGAAGAGATTTGTTTCTATATTAATACCTTTCAAGTATTTAAACATCTGTATCATATCTCCCCTGTCCCTTCTTTCCTCTAGGCTATACATATTTAGGTCTTCCAGTCTATTCTCATATGTCTTATGGAGCAAGCCCCATATCATTTTTGTCGCCTTCCTCTGGGCCACTTCTAGTCTTGTTACATCCTTAGCAAGATATGGCCTCCAAAACTGAATGTGCATCTTTAGTGAATGCCCCTCCCATACCCACCTTCTTGTCAGTTGCACGCTAAAAGATTTAAGCACACATCTTTATAGAATAGCGCTTAGCAACATACACACATAAATTGCGCACAGACTTTTGGGTGCCATATATAGAATCTTGGGGTCAGCGCTTAGTGCGCTGCATCCAGGTGCCTAGCCTGTGGTACTCAATTATAGAATTGCACCTATGGATTAGATTCTATATATGGTGTCTAAAAATATCGTTGCTGAAAAAAAGTGCTATTCCATAATCTACACTTCAAGTTAGGTGCGGTTTATAGAATAGTGGTTATGCGCAGGAGTTGTGTATAAATTTAGGTGCTACCATTTGTACCAACGAAAATGTGGTGCAAGTGCCCATGCCTAAATTTACACGCATAGTCCCTGCTATGCACATAATTGAAAACTATGCACCTGATCTACTCCGAAACACCCATGACCCTCCCATTTCTGCTCCTTTTTTGGGCCGCAAATAACATTTAGGTGTGGATATGCCAATTAAGGGAAGGGAAATGGGACTTAATGTACTGCCTTTCTGAGGTTTTTGCAACTACATTCAAAGCGGTTTACATATATTCAGGTACTTATTTTGTACCAGGGGCAATGGAGGGTTAAGTGACTTGCCCAGAGTCACAAGGACCTGCAGTGGGAATCGAACTCAGTTCCCCAGGATCAAAGTCCACTGCATTAACCACTAGCCTACTCCTCCACTCCTTAAAGCTAATTAGTGCCAATAATTGCTTCTTAAAAAGCCAATTATTGGCACAAATTGGCTCTTTATTCAATGAAATTGTGTGTGCAATTGGGCGTGCACCCAAATTTGCATGCACTAGTTTTGGCAATTATTATGGCATTAGGGAGTATATATATGTAGCACTTTCACCTGTTTAGAGAAGTGGGTGGAGATAGACTGGAGCAGGAAAGGTACTCACAGAAATCGCATTGTTAAATCCTTGTGCATTCTTTGGGTATATTGCCATAGTCACAGGGAAAGAAATCTTGAGACAACATCAAAGTAAGATTCGATTGCAAATGATGTAAGAATAAATCAGGAGCCTACTTGAGGAGATAAGTAAGGCATGTATCAAGCAGACAATGTGAATTTGTATATTTATTCAGGGAATATATATTTAATGGGTGATGAATATCTACTCCAGGGATTGATATGCACAGTCATTTTTGAATACATCCAAGTGCACACGTCCCCTTGCAGACCAATATGGAGTCAAAAAGGTCAGCCAAGTTACACATTGAGTTGCATGGAAGAAGGCACCTCGTCCGGAAACATCCATGACCCTCCCTTATTTTCTAAATATAGCTTCCACAGTGAGTCTGGATGTCACAGATCAGGGAGTGGGAGACCTACCATTGTTTTAGAATCTGTTTCTTACAATGTGGCATAATCACCTCTTAGCAACTGGGCTGATTAACAATTGTTAATGTTGCCATAGCTCATGCTTTCTCATCTGTGTTCTGGACCATTTCAGGCTTTAAAATGAGTAACAGCTGCCTTATTCTTTGCATATTGTTTTGAATGGCTGCTAGAGTTATTGAGTGGTATTGTTAAAGTAGGACTGTTACATCCTGTTGCATGTAGGCAAGGCGTCATAGACATTTTTTTTTTAAATTTTAATCATAGCTGTTTTGGCTGTGTTACTGCAATACCTCATCATCCCTGCCCTTCCTTTGTGCTACTGTTTGGCTTCATGTCTCTACCTTTATATTACGATTTTTAGCATTTTTACTGGATTATACTATGTTCACATTTGAATGCATTGAAGTTGCGGTGAGCTTTTATTTTCAGCTGCTGATAGAGCAGGAACTAGAAAGCCAAGCAGTATTTCAATCAAGGAAGTCTGCTGAGGTACAAAAATTCCTGCAGGCACCTGCTGGTAAATATTACAGGTCTTTCCCCTTCACTTTAATATGATCACTTTGAAGATGCTTTTCTGGCCCTCCTGTTCCCTTCTTTGTTCAGGAATATATTCTATTTTGTCCAACCAGTCATCAGAAAAAAAAGGCCAAATATTACTTTCACTCTTGGAAAGAGGTGACTGGGCTAGGTAGACCTTTGGTCTGACCCAGTTTCACAATTATATTTCCTTCCACAATTATAGTTCCAGATATTGCTGGTTCTTTTCTGAATTTTAAAATTTTTTAACTATAAATCAATTATTTTATTTTATGTTAAAAGCATTGTTATTTAGATTTGCTTACAAGTTTCTCCCAGATGATCAATGTAGGAAACATCCGTACGAAGCCTACCCCTTTGGTAAAGTATAGTAGCAGTTTTATAAATAGTGGAACTGTGGTTATAGATAGATAACCTTTGTCTCAAAGGAATTTTTCTGCAAGTAAAACTTTAGCTTCACTGCTATCTATATATTGACTTGGGTGACCTGTGGAATGGAGGATACAGGTCAAATAACTAGGTGGGACAGGGGTGGGGAATGCGAAAGAGACAACCTGTACTTTAGGAAGAGTTTTAAATGTGGCATATATAGAGTACTAGCCGTTGAGCCGGTTAAAACGGGCTGGTGGGTCCCCGCCCCCCTCCCCCCAAGTTCGCCGCCCCCTCCGCCCCTCCACCCAGCCCGTCTCTTCACTATTCAACTTACATCTCCGCAGCAGGCAGAGATCAGCTGAGCTCCCGTCGGCCTTCCTTCTCTGCCTGTGTCCCGCCCTCATGTGACGTAACGTCAGCGAGGGCGGGACACAGGCAGGGAAGGAAGGCCAACGGCAGCTCAGCTGATCTGCCTGCTGCAGAGATGTAAGTTGAATAGCGAAGAGATGGCCGGGTGGAGGAGTGGCGGCAGCGGCGACTCCGGGGGGGGGGGGTACCAGTGGCGGCGACATCGGGGGGGGGGTAGTGGTGGCGACCTCGGCGGTTCCCTCCCCTTCGCGCAGTTTCCCTCTCTGTCCCACCCCCCCATCATCACGTATTGACGTGGGGGCGGGACAGACAGGGAAGTCTCTACTGCGCATTTGCGAGTGAGTACGGTCACTAGCCGTTTATATATTTGATAGGAGATGGAATCAGGGCAGAGGAATGGAAGGGGGAGGGGAGATTGGAGAGTGGTATATAAGAAGCGGATTGTGTGGAGGATGGTAAGAGATAGATTTACTACAATTCTCAGTGGTTTCCAAACCTGGTCCTGGAGGAACCCCAGCCAGTCAGGTTTTCAGGATATCCACAATGAATATTCATGAGACGGATCTGCATGCACTGCTTCCATGGTATGTTAATCTATCTCATGAATATTCATTGTGGGTATCCTGAAAACCTGACTGACTGGGGTGCCTCCAGGACCAGGTTTGGGAACCACTGGTAAGTGATAAACATAGTAACATAGTAAGTGATGGCAGATAAAGACCTAAATGGTCCATCCAGTCTGTCCAACAGTCACATTCATTCTCAATTCGACATTAAATCAACAATGAACGTGATATTATATACTTGATCATAGTCTTTCTTTATTGTTTCTCGGACATAGATCATAGAAGTCCACCTGGCTCTGTCCTTATGTTCCAACTACTGGCGTTGCCGTCAAAGCCTATCCGAATCCGTCTTGTCATTTGTGGCACATATACTGTAAAGTCTGCCAGGCACTGTCCTCACAATCCAAATTGCTGGAGTTTCCATTGAAGCTCTCTACAGCCCATCCTAAACTGGATTGCTATATGTGGCACTCGGACCGTACAAGCCTGCCCAGCACCGGCCTTAGTTGATACAGCCAAAGTTGCTATCTAAGCACCACTTGACATGCAAACAGATATGCAACCCTTTTAAGTTTTGTTTTTTTATACCATTCATTTTCTAATTAGAGATCCTCAGTGTTCATCCTATACCATTTTGAATTCTGCCACAGTTTTTTCTCCACCACCTCCCTTGGGAGGGCATTCCAGGCATCAACCACCCTCTTTGTGAAAATTAATTTTCTGACATTATTCCTACCACCCCGCAACCTCAATTCATGTTCTCTAGTTTTACCACTTTCCCTTCTCTGCAAAATATTTGTTTCTATATTAATACTTTTCAAGTATTTAAACATCTGTATCCTATCTCCCCTCAGGTCTTCTAGTCTCTTCTCATATGTCTTTTGGCGAAATCCCCATATCATTTTTGCCACCTTCCTCTGGACCGCTTCAAGTCTTCTTACATCTTTAGCAAGATACGGCCTCCAAAAGTGAACACAATACTCCAGGTGGGGCCTCACCAATGATTTGTTTAAATTCACTCCAAAGAAAGGGCCTCCTGTACAGAGAGATAAAGACTGCAAGGGCTGACATTGTCTAGGTGCAGGAGACCCATCTTCGGAAAAGGGATAAACATCTATTGTGATATAAAGACTAACTTACAATAGGATGTGCATCAAATATAAAGGAAGCCCACAAGGGAAGGGTGGTTATTCTAATATCTCAACACATAATACTGATGCATTGGAGATGGTAGAAACAAAGGGAGATGATAGGTTGGGGAAAGACTAAGCATTAAGGGAATTCAAATCACACTAATGAATACTTATGCACCAAACTTGCAACAAATGGAGCAAGATGGCCGCTATTGAAAGCGAACTGTGAGAGCTGAGCTGATGTTTACCTGTGTATTCTTTCCATTCCCTATTATGGGGAAGAAAAAGGATGGACAGCAGTAAGGCCACCTTATCGGCAGTGACTGCAGCCCCTAAATTGGGTCCAATGGACAGGCATGTTCAGTGCCCACCCCCATCTGCAAGTGCCTATGAGGCTATGCTGCTGGAAGCATCTGTTGAGCTTGTAGAAGAGGCATCTTCCTTGGCATCTATGATATCTTTAAGCTCAGGTGAAGGGCAGGTTCCTCCTAATCTGGCTGTTTGAAGATCTACGAAAAGAAGGACCACCACAAGGGTGGAGGTACAGAAAGATCCTACGGAAAACGATGCACAAAACAGGGAGTAGGAAGGGTAGGCTCTTCCAATGACAACCGGAGACGACGTATGTAGGAAATCAATTCTTTATTCAATTAAAAACACTGACATACTTGACTCTGACTTGACACAGCTGTGTTTCGGTGCAAAAACCCGCCTTCATCAGGAGTCTATAAAATGAAATATACTGTTTTTAAAAAAAGAGAAAACATTCATATAATAATATCACATATATAGTGCCCTTCACTAATCGGTTAGCGCAGATACATTGCTGTGCACAAACTGATTAGCGCATGGTTAGTGTGGGAGTCCTTACCGTCTAATAAACAGGTGTCGGTAAGGGCTCCTGCACTAATGGCCGCGCACTAATTGTGATATTAGTGCATGGCCAGTAATTGAAGAAATGAAACATCAACCATTTTAGAGCCATGCTAAAAGTGAGCGGGGAAACCCATGCGCTAGTCATAGTGCAGATCACCTTTTAGTGCAGCTTAGTAAAAGGGCCCCAATGTTTGCTCACTTAATCTATGAGAAATGATGAAGAATATCCTATTACATAATGACATAATTTTTTGCCTTGCTGCTCATTGTGAAGCATGCATTTTTGACCAGATTGATTGACTTAATTGCCATTTGTATTTCTATTTTATGTTTTTATGAACACCAAACTTGGCTGCATACGTTAGTATGCTTAGCAGTGGCGTAGCTACACCCAGGCCCATCCATTCTTGGCTCAGGCCCAAGACAATTCAGCAGTGGTCGCTTTGTTCCCCTCTCTCATCCGGATCTGGCATTTGCCCCCGCTTGCTCGCTCACTCACAGTCTGGTAACTTTCCCCCCCTTTCTAAACCTCCCTCTTCCCGGTATATCTCATCAACTTTACAGGCAGGGGCAGTGATGGACATCCGCTGCCTCCACATGCCCTGCAGGCTTCCCTCTGCCGTGTACTGCCATAGAGAAACAGGAAGCAACGTCAGTGAGGCCGGAATGCGGCAGGGGGAGGTCTGCGGAGCTGGCGCTGGTAATGGATGTGTGTCACCTTTGCCACCTGTGAAGTAGCTGAGGTACATGGGGGATGGGGGACAGGCAGGTGGCTGTGGAGGCAAATTCCAGATCTGGGGCTGGAGCAGATGGAGCAAGGTATAGGATAAAGGGGAGGGGTTAGTTTGGGAAGGTCCACTCAACTTAACATTGGACCCATCCAAAATAACAGGTCTGGCTATGCTCCTGATTCTTAGATTAAACAGTTTTTTAAATACAGGCAGGATCACATCAATATTTGAAACATCTAGGCACTTGGATTTTCTTAAATGAAAATTCCACCCCTACTGAGTTCCTAAATTTAGGAACTCTTTTGCTAGGTACTTATTTTTAGGAGTGCAAAAATTGAGTCAGGTTGGTAGAAGTAAGGTTCTCAATGCTCATTTTCTAACTTAGGTGCTTAAATATAGGTGCAGCTTTTTTCAATATCAGCCTTTTATCCTAGGACTAGCAGCCACCCTCAAAACATTTGCAGTGATCCTGTTTTTTATTCCCCCCAACGGCCAACCTGACCCAGACACTCACCCTCTCTGTTCCCTGCCCCCAGGACACTCTCTCTCTCTGTCTGTTCCCCTCCTCAGCAAGGTATTTTCTCTCTTCCCACCCCCCCCCCCAAAGATACTAGGAGGTATATTCATTAAGTGTTAGTATTCTTTTATTTACAGTTTCTCCCCGTTTACTAAGCCATGCTAGCAGCTGCCGTGCGCTAATGCCGGCACATCCCATTCACCTTGTATAGGGTTACCATATTTTGTACCCCAAAAAGGAGGACACATGCCCTGCCCCCTTTCATACCCTGCCTGCCCCCTTTCACACCCACCCCACCTCCTTTCACGCCCTTGCTCCGCACCCTGTCACTTTTTCCCCTCCCCTGTCACACACCCCATCACACCCCCTTCCCCTTACCTTACTACTGCCCTGATGGTCTAGTGACCTCTTTGGGGTAGGAAAGAATCCCCTCTTTCCTGCCCAGAGCGCTGCCCTGCATGCATCCTTCCTGTTCGTGATCTCAGCGCCGATTCAAAATGGCCACCGAGAGTTGAAGTCTCGTGAGATCACTTCGACTCTCGGCAGCCATTTTGAATCAGCGCTGAGATCACGAACAGGAAGGATGCATGCAGGGCAGCGCTCCGGGCAGGAAAGAGGGGGCTCTTTCCTGCCCCAAAGGCGGAACAGGTCACTAGACCACCAGGGCAGTAAGGGGAGGGGAGGCTAGCAATCTGCCCGTTTGTCCGGATTTCTGGTGGGAGGACATGTCCGGGTAAATCTGGACATATGGTAACCCTAACCTTGTATGGGCTTTGTCAGCATTGCTGCGTGGCTTAGTAAACAGGGGGGTTATTTAAAATGAACTGAAACATGTCTGAAAGTCAGCAAAAAAGTGCAAAAATGGTCTAAAAATGACCCTCCCCCCTCTTTTTTAAGTGCACATCCCTGCAGGGCACTTTCTCTCATTTTTTTCCCTTCACTTCCTCCCAAAGGGATTCTGTCTCTCCCCCCTTTTGTTTCATTTTCCAAGCGTTCTCTCTCTCTCTGTCCCGTTACTCTCCTCCATGTACTTTCTTTCTCTCCATTTTCTCCTTCCAGCACACTTTATCTGTCCACTTCTCTTGTGCTTGCATGGTGCTATAGCTCTTCAGCTCTTGTGGTGCTGGGCTTCAGCTCCAGTTCACTACATCCACCACATTCTTTCCCCTTGCTACTGCAGTGAGTATGCATACTAATCGTGTCAGACCTACCCCTATTGTATATGGATAGGGCTTCTATTCTCAGGTGTTTAAAAATTGTTAATTTAGGTGTTTATTTTCCAGGTAATTAGGGGTTCTCTGAGGGTATAAAAAAAATCAGTGTTTAAGTTGATAAACAGCTAGATTTTATCTTAATAGTAAAGAGCTGGGTTTGAGGAGGGGAAAAGGTGGAGATGCAATTATTCATTTAGTGGTGATAATCAGCCGCTGTTTAGTTTAGGCTTGCCAAGTAGCAGGCCTAAATTAAATGGCTAGTTACTGGAGCTGTCACCACCTTTATGTGTATTCAGTGGCACGTCTTAAATGGATATATGCATAAACTTAAAGCATGGGGCCAGCGCTTAAGGTCAGCTCTGGCTGAAAATCAGGCCTAGTGTGGTTTTTCTTTTAAGATATTGACATTTAAATTAAAAGTGTTTTATTCTTTGCTAGTTGGTTCTTTAATCTTCAACACATTACTTGGCACAGTGTATATATAAAAAGAGTGGAGGAGTAACCTAGTGGTTAGTGCAGCAGGCTCAAATCCCATGGCAGTTCCTTGTGGCCTTGGGCAAGCCACTTAACCATCCAAGTCTTGGGAAAAGGCAATAGTAAACTACTCCTGTATCATGCCAAGAAAACCACAAGGGAGGGGGGAATGACCCTGACTATGTGGTTACCAGGTGTCAGGGTGACTTGAGAGAACATCTGAATATATAGAAGAAGGGGAAGATGATGTGTCTGCTGAATAATTGCTTGAGAAATGATCACAGACCCATTTGCAGGGGAGAAATTATTTAAAGTTGGGTACCTTAGGACTCGGTGCTAGAGTCAGTTCTTTTGGAGGGCACTTTTTAAAACCATTTGCCTGGGTATGTAAAGTGAAATTATTCTTAATTTGCTTTCTTGAATCCTGCCAAACTAGTCCATACCATAGAGGGTGAATGAAACAGCATTTTTTTTGTTTTTGGCCGAAACTCAATTCGTGGCCGAAATTCATCAAAATTTGTCAAAATTCTTCCCCCTTCCTCCCCCAGAACAGGAGTAGCCACCTCTCCCAGATCCCCATCAGATGCCTCCCTCAACCCACCCTTAAGCCCCCAGACCTAACGTACAATCCATGGTGATCTAATAGTGTAGGCAGAGTAGGATCCCAGTTGCTTTTGCCCTTCTGCCTATGCTGGCTCTTCTAAAGATCACAGGGGGTCTACAGGTGGGTTGATGGGAGGCAATTGGCAGGGGGGTCCAGGAGGGATGGTTACTTTGTGGGGAATCCCACTGTCTACCCTTCTCCATTGAGAATACTGACCATTTAACCCAACGCTCTGTTTTCTATCTTTTAACCAGTTTTTAATCCACAATAGGACATTACCTCCTATCCCATGACTCTCTAATTTCCTCAGGAGTCTTTCATGAGATACTTTGTCAAATGCCTTTTGAAAATCCAGATAGACAATATCAACTGGCTCACCTTTATCCACATGTTTGTTTACCTGTTCAAAGAAATGTAGTAGATTGGTGAGGCTGATGCTTCTTGGCCTTCGCATGATGCTAGTAATCGATGCTCCTCGGTGCTGATGAGGCCAACGTTGAATCACTATATCGCTTCTGGGTTAGGTCCAATGCTGACCGGTCCTGGTTGCCGTGCACAGCGGTCGGCATTGAGGCAGGTGGAGACCCACTTGATGCACGTCCACTCCCAGTGTCCAAGACAGGCCTCTCAGCCATACAGACTGAAGCACCCAATGCCGATACAACTGTTGATGTCAGTACCGATGTTGATGCCGATACCAATGCTGAGGTTTCAGACCTTTTTCTTTTTGAGCCTCTCTGGCCAGTTGGGTTCTTTTCTTCATATGAAAGCAAAAAACACAGCTGTAAGGGATATGTTCAGGCCCCAAACATTGATGAGACACCAAGAATGAGTGACTTTGCCAGAGATGGTCCTATTGCACTGGCTACAGCTCTTAAAGCCACTGGGAATCTTCGATGACATGAAAAGGAAAACAGTCATGGCCAAATTAAATGGCTTAATGGTGACTGAAAAAATAGGCAAGCAACATAGACTGGAGCTCAGGCCTAAGAGGACCTATCGAGCATGGCAAAAATAAAAGAAAACTTAAAAGTGGGGAAAACTGATTAAAGACAAAAAAGGAAGGGAGAGGAAAAGTCCCTAAGAAAAATAAAACAGAAATCATGGGGAAACCCCGAAGGCACAAAAAAACCTCGAACAAATGAACTCATGCACCAGTCGCTGTGAGGAGTGTGGGACAATGCGTTCTCTCCTCACAGTGGATGAAGAGAGACTGCTGGTTCCGTGCTCTCATGGCGGGTGGGAAGGCACTTACACATGCATGGTGGGGACGCTGCAAGTGCTCTTAAAGCTGTATTAGCTTTATTTAAGCGCACCGGGTGACGTAAATGATGTCACCCACATGTGAGAATACGGGCAGCTTTTCTTTGGAGAAAAGGAAATTAACAGGTAAGAATGGGGGTGCCAGTGAGCAGCCAACTAAGATGGACCGATTTTTCTCCTTTGGAAACAGATCATCATCCCGAACAAGCGAACTGTCTGCAAAACAGTAAATCTTTTTTTTTTTTTTTACATTTTATCTCTAAAGAAATGTCTATATTAAAACCAGTGAAAATGGATCCCCAGAATCTCTAACCTGCTAGATCCAAACGCACTAAGCATGACCCGCCAGCGCCAACCTCCAAAAAGATGGTGCCAGGTAAAAACTCTGAGTTGCTGGCTGATTCAATGCTTAAGGAACTGTGAGTGCTTAGAGATTTAACTTCTAAGCACTTTGAAACTACCAGAGAATTAAAAGCTGATTTTGGCAGCTTTAACTACTTCTCTATCTGCTTTTCAAACTTGTATGGAAGCATTGGAATCCCATGTGGATCACACAGCATTACATTTTGCCCAACATTAAGAATCATCAACAAACCAATTTAAAAAGATAGAGAATTGGAAGATCTTTCAAATCGCAGCAGATGCTCCGATACTAGGTTTGAGGGCTGAAGCAGAAGGATCGGACATGATTGGATTTCTAACTAAATGGATTCCGGACTTATTAAAACTTTTTTCTTGATGCGCCACTGGAGTTCGAACATGCGCACCTCGCACCCTCACATGCCAAGCAAGGCCTGCCTCAACGTAGACCTGTTCTTGTCAAGTTTTTACGCTTTCCACAAGCTCTGCAAATTCTTACAGCTGCCTGAGTGAATTCCAATATGCAATTTGAAGGAAGAAAAATTCTAATAAGTTTTATTTTATTTTTGTTATTCCTCACTTGTGAGCTCTTGAATTGTAAACTGCCTGGAACCTCCTGCTGGCATAGGTGCAGTATATAAGCTGTGAATTATATTAGATTAGGCCAAAATTACTGCAAGAAAGAGGAAATCCTTTTTGGAGATGAGAGCATGCTTGAAATCACTTGCTGTACGATTCAGATTACAATATCCAGCTCATATGACTGTAACTCTCAACAACTCAACAAGATCATTTGTTCTCCAGAGCAGCTTCAGCTTACTTTGGATCATCTTCAAACAGAAGTATGTTATAAGCAATGGCGAGTTCAATGCTTATTTACACAAGTGTGATCTTGTTTCCTATTTTGCATATTCAAATCAGGTTTCAATATTACTATTGCCAGTGTCACTGCCAGTAGGGTCCTTTTACTAAGGTGCACTAATGGATTTAGCATATGCTAATGATTACCCTGCATTAAATGATAAAACACTCATTATATTCCTATGAGTGTTTTATCATTTAGGGGCCTTTTTACAAAGGCGTGTAAGGTCCTACTTGCGTCCAGCGTGCACCAAGTCGGCGGTAATTCTGAATTTGGCACGCACCAAAAGCATGCGGTTGAAAATATTTTCTATTTTCTACCGCGTGGCACTTACCCGGTGTTAAACGGCAGTGTGTGTATGCTGCATGCCTACCACCCGGGTGGCGCATGAGACCTTACTGCTAAGTCAATGGGTGGCAGTAAGATCTCAGGTCAAAAAAGAACGTGCACTGTTTTTTAAATTTTACCGCATGTCCATTTTCTAGCCCCTTAAAAAAGGCCCTTTTTCCAGGACACGGCAAAAAATGGCCCAGTGTGCAATTAGATCTCGCCCTTAGATTACAGGTATTTCTTTTAACCAAGCAGATTTCAAAGTCACATCTTATGCAGATGGTGTGCTCCTCTATATTTCAAACCATCTCTTTCATTACGTTCAATGTTTAAGTTAATTAAATCTGTCTCGATGTTCTCTGGATATAAGGTTAATCAGACAAAAACTGAAACGCTCTTATGAAATGTTCATGCCCATTCTGGTTTAACACATCCACGAGGTTTAATCTGGGCTTTCTCAAAAATCAGATATTTTGGAATTGGTTTATGTACTGATCTCTCAGGTACTATTAAACATAATGGTGAATCTGTTCTTGAATGTTTGAAAACCCTTTTTCATTCCTGGCACCCCCTTCACTTATCGTGGTGGGGGAGGCTAGAAACAATTAAAATGTTGGTTGCCCCTAAGGTGAATTTCGTTTTAAGTATGAATATTCTCTCCCTTTTTCTTTGGATATATAAATCTCTGAAAATTGCTTTGAAAAAGTTGAAGGCTTCTAAAGAAAACTCTGGAGTCTTATTTCCTGATTTTTTCCCCTTATCATAAGACTTTTATTTTAAAGCATAGTTGGCCATGTGGCAGGGAGCACTTACCACCACCCAATGAGGTGACAGTAAGGGCTCCCATGGTAACCCAGCGTTAACTGGGCAGTGCGTGGCGATGTCCGATTACTACCAGGTTAGCGCCACGCTAGGGAAAAACATTTCCTGGAGCACCGGAAATGGCATGTGCTGCAGTTGGAACTACCACCGGCAGTAGTTCAGGATTAGCGAGCAGTACGCCTGCACTGGGTTTATCGCCGCTTAGTAAAACACCTCTTATATAAAGAAAGCAAAGCTGTTAAGAGTCCATAAGCAGTGACTCTTCATCTCTGTTATCATTAGTGAAAACTCTTCTATCTAATGGTCTTGTGGCATCTTCAATTTATAAATTACTTATAAAAATAATGTTGCTTTACAAAGCTCATGGGAGTTGGACGCAAATCAACATCTAACCAAGGATGATTGGAATAAATTCTACTTAACCATAAGACCACTATCTTCAGCTAGTTCCTTTCAATCAATGTTCTTCTTGTATCATAAAGCAATTTGGACTCCCCCAAAGCTACATGTAACTGGTTTAATGACCACTAGTATTTCCTGGAAATTGTAAATCTCAAACAGGTACTCTTTTACAAATGCTGTATGAATACAATGATGTTCAATCATTTTGGAGAGATGCTTGGTCTACTACATGCAGAATTTTCAAGTTAAAAATGACCATTTCGTTGTCTATTGTTATTTTCAAATCATGTTCACCCCTTCTTAGATTACCAGATATCCATAAAAAGCTTTTTTATATCCTTCTTACAGTATCCCAGAAACTTATTCTCGCTAACTGGATTAACGCCAATATGTTAAATGTTTGTTTTTGGTGGCAGTGTTACAGCATTTTAAATTTGAAATTGCCTTAGCTGAAACATTTAATTTGGTCTCCTCTCAAATCTTATCTATAAAGCACCAAAATTACATAGAGGGGCATATTCGAAAGGGACGTCCAAGTTGTGATTTGGACGTCCTTGTAAAATGGCAAAATCTAGGGGCGGGGAAACCCATATTTTTGAAACAAGATGGACGTCCATTTTTTGTTTCGAAAATACTGTCAGGGACGTCCAAATCCTTAAATTTTGCCGTCCCTAGATTTGGACGTCCCTAGACTTGGACGTTTCTGATTTTCGAAACCAAAGACGTCCATGTCAAAAATGACCAAATGCAAGCCATTTGGTCATGGGAGGAGCCAGCATTTCTAGTGCACTTGTCCCCCTGACATGCCAGGACACCAACCGGGCACCGTAGGGGGCACTGCAGTGGACTTCATAAATTGCTCCCAGGAACATAGCTCCCTTACCTTGTGTGCTGAGCCCCCCAAAACCCACTACCCACAACTGTACACCACTACCATGGCCCTTATGGGTGAAGGGAGGCACCTATATATGGGTACAGTGGATTTGTGGTGGGTTTTGGAGAGCTTGCTGTTCCTTCCACAAATGTAACAGGTAGGAGGGGTATGGGCCTGGATCTGCCTGTCTGAAGTGCATTGCAGTATCCACTAAAACTGCTCCAGGGACCTGCATGCGCTGGGATGGACCTGAGTATGACATCTGAGGTTGGCATAGAGGCTGGCACGACATATTTTGAAAGATGTTTTTTGATGGTGGGAGGGGGTTAGTAACCACTGGGGGAGTAAAGGGAAGTCATCCCCGATTCTCTCCGGTGGTCATGTGGTCAATTTGGGCACCTTTTTGTGCCTTAGTCATAAGGCCGTCCTTGAGACGTTGTGCAGTTGGGGACGTCCTAAATCGGCTTTCGATTATACCGATTTGGACGTCCCTGGGAGAAGGACATCCATCCTCCGATTTATGTCAAAAGATGGACGTCCGGGTGAAAACGTCCAAGTGTTCGTCAGGGACGTACTTGTTTTTTTCGATTATGGGTCAAGGACATCCAAGTGTTAGGCACGCCCAAGTCCCGCCTTCATTATGCCTCTGACACGTCCTCTTGAACTTTGGCCGTCCTTGCGACGGAGTGCAGTTGGGGACGTCCTAAATCGGCTTTCGATTATACCGATTTGGACGTCCCTGGGAGAAGGACATCCATCCTCCGATTTATGTCGAAAGATGGACGTCCTTCTCTTTCGAAAATGAGCCCAATAGTAACATACATAGATGGTGGCAGATAAAAACCTATACGGTCCATCCAGTCTGCCCATCAAGATAAACTCATTACACATGGTATGTGATACTTTATATGTATACCTGACCTTGATTTGTCTTTGCCATTTTCAGGGCATGGACCGTAGAAGTCTGCCCAGCACTGGCTTTTCTTCCCAATTACTTGTGTTGCCACCCAATCTCCACTAAGCTTCTGTGGATCCATTCCTTCTAAACAGGATTCCTTTGTGTTTATCTCATGCCTTTTTGATTTCTGTTACCATTTTCATCTCCACCACCTTCCGTGGGAGGGCATTCCAAGTACCTACCACCCTCATTATACAAATTGGATTGCTACAACCACTCTCTTTCTTTAATTTTATTTCAACCTGCCACTGATTGCAATTTTCTTATTGTTATTTATCTTTTTATCACATGTTGTTCTTAACATCTGTGTTGTATTTTGTACCTTATTTAAGTAAAAATCAATAAAATATCTGTGAAAATTCTGCAGAAAAAACAGGTAAGAATAATTTTACTGTCCTTAACATTCTGCTAGGCCAGTCCAGACAAGTGGGATGTACCAAAGCTTTATCCATCAGTGGGAGGAGGAAAAGGCTCTTTCAATGACCACCCTGCCAAAGGCACTATCCTTTCTGGCCAACACATCAATCCTTACTCCTGGGGGAATTCTGTGCAAAATCTTTGAAAATTCTATGCTGTTTATTTATAGCATTTTTGCACAGAATTTCCCCATCCTAAGGCCTCCCCACCTTCTCCAATGTCACACTCACATTTGTCTGCTTCCCCTCCCACCATCCCCAATGGCACATTCACATTTATCTGCCCCTCCATTCTCCCCAGGTAAGAATAATTTTACTGTCCTTAACATTCTGCTAGACCAGTCCAGACTATTGGGATGTACCAAAGCTTTATCCATCAGTGTGAAAGGAGGAAAAGGCCCTTTCAATGACTACCCTTCCAAAGGCACTATCCTCCCTGTCCAACACATCAGTCCTTACCCCTGGGGGAATTCTGTGCAAATGTTTTGCAAATTCTGCAAAATTCTATGCTATTTATTTATCGTATTTTTACATAGAATGTCCCCATCCTAAGGCTTCCCACCATCTCCAGTGGCACATTCAAATTTGTCTGCTCCCCCTCCCATTGTCCCCAATGGCACATTCACATTTGTCTGCCTCCCCCCCACTCTCCCTAGTGGCACTTTCACAGTTCTCTGCCCCCCCACTCTCCCCAATGGCACATTCACATTTTTCTGGCTCCTTTCCCCAATGGCACATTCACATTTCTCTGTCCTCCCACCCTTTATTGTACTCCTGGAGCTGGCTCTTCCCCTCCCTTGCAAAGTCCACGCGGCATAAGCTGGCAGAGGAGGCAGAAAGTGACTTGACATGCAGCAGTTCACTTCCTCCTCTTCCTGTCACTTGATCTCTGCACAGGAGGGGCGAGAGAGACCCGATGTCTGCACTGACATAATTCTGCATGTTCTGCGGGGCACAGGAATTCTGAGCAAATTCTGCACTGCACAGTTGTTCAAAATTCCCCCAAGAGTAAATCCTGTAGTGTTTAACAAAGTAATGGAACGACAACCATATTGTTGCCTTGCAGATATCCTCTGGTATGATTGGTCTGGCCTCTGCCCAGGAAGATACTTGTGATCTAGTCAAATGTACCCAGAGCACTTCTGGAACCACTCTGTGATTGGTGAGGTATGCTGACTCAATTGAGGCCTTAATTCAAAAAGCAATGATCAATGTGTATGCTGCCTTCCCTCACGTGGATTACTGAACAATACAAACAGATGATCAGATCTTCTGAAACTACTGCTGACCTCTAGATACTGAAAAGCAGTTCTATGAATATCCAGCTTATAAAGGGCTCTCCCAGAGTGGAAGAGATAGATTGATTCACATGAAAGGATACCTCTTTCAGCAAGAAAGAAGAAACAGTGGAAATGGAAACCAAATCCTCCAAAAATGCAAGAAAGTATCTTGACATTAGACAGCCTGCAACTCTGAGACTTGCTGGGTGAAACAGATTGTCACAAGAAACAGCATTTTCAAGGACAGGCCACACACACTCACCCTCTTCAAAGGCTCGAAGAGCAGACTAGCAAACACCCTTAGGACCTAGTTGAGGTCCTACTGCAGGATTACCAGACACTTTGGGAGACAGATATTCTTCACTCCTGAAGAAAGTGAACCATATCCGCATGTGTCTCCAGTGATTCTCCTCACACCTTGCCTTGGAAATATATGAAAACTACTACCTGGACCTTAAGTGAGTTGAGGGCTAGACCTTTATCCAAGCTCTCTTGCAAGAAGGATAGGATAACAGCCCTGTCCTCACTTGGATTCCAGGGCTCTGTTCATTCTTCTTGATCTTTCCGCTGCTTTTGACACTGTCGATCACAGCATACTTCTCGATACCCTGTCCTCACTTGGATTCCAGGGCTCTGTCCTTTCCTGGTTCTCTTCCTACCTCTCCCTCCGCACCTTTAGTGTTCACTCTGGTGGATCCTCTTCTACTTCTATCCCTCTGCCTGTCGGCGTACCTCAGGGTTCTGTTCTTGGTCCCCTCCTCTTTTCTATCTACACTTCTTCCCTTGGTTCATTAATCTCATCCCATGGCTTTTCCTACCATCTGTATGCTGATGACTCCCAAATCTACCTTTCTACCCCTGATATCTCACCTTGCATCCAAACCAAAGTTTCAGCGTGCTTGTCTGACATTGCTGCCTGGATGTCTCAACGCCACCTGAAATTAAATATGACCAAAACCGAGCTTCTCATTTTCCCCCCCAAACCCACCTCCCCGCTCCCCCCGTTTTCTATTTCTGTTGATGGCTCTCTCATTCTCCCTGTCTCCTCAGCTCGAAACCTTGGGGTCATCTTTGACTCTTCTCTCTCCTTCTCTGCTCATATCCAGCAGACCGCCAAGACCTGTCGTTTCTTTCTTTACAACATTCGTAAAATCCGCCCCTTTCTTTCCGAGCACTCTACCAAAACTCTCATCCACACCCTTGTCACCTCTCGTTTAGACTACTGCAATCTGCTTCTTGCTGGCCTCCCACTTAGTCACCTCTCCCCTCTCCAGTCCGTTCAAAACTCTGCTGCCTGTCTCATCTTCCGCCAGGGTCGCTTTACTCATACTACCCCTCTCCTCAAGACCCTTCACTGGCTCCCTATCTGTTTTCGCATCCTGTTGAAACTTCTTCTACTAACCTATAAATGTATTCACTCTGCTGCTCCCCAGTATCTCTCCACACTCGTCCTTCCCTACACCCCTTCCTGTGCACTCCGCTCCATGGATAAATCCTTCTTATCTGTTCCCTTCTCCACTACTGCCAACTCCAGACTTCGCGCCTTCTGTCTCGCTGCACCCTACGCCTGGAATAAACTTCCTGAGCCCCTACGTCTTGCCCCATCCTTGGCCACCTTTAAATCTAGACTGAAAGCCCACCTGTTTAACATTGCTTTTGACCCGTAACTACTTGTAACCACTCGCCCCCACCTACCCTCCTCTCTTCCTTCCCGTTCACATTAATTGATTTGATTTGCTTACTTTATTTATTTTTTGTCTATTAGATTGTAAGCTCTTTGAGCAGGGACTGTCTTTCTTCTATGTTTGTGCAGCGCTGCGTATGCCTTGTAGCGCTATAGAAATGCTAAATAGTAGTAGTAGTAGTAGTAACAGGCAAATCAACCCAACGCACTGAAGCCCCATGCTCTCCAAACCAATGCTCAGTCTCTAGACACACACATAAGGACTCTGAGAGACTTTGTGCTTTCAGAAGTGTAGCTACTACTGAAAGAACATAACTTTTGCATCTCAGACTGCACCCCTCAAGGGCCAAGCCATAAGCCAAAAGAGATCTGGATTCTTCAGGATGACTGGCCCCTGACACAGGAGCCCTGGATCCCCTGGGAAGTGAAGGGATGGCCTCACCAACTGACTAGGGCCACATATGAGGGATGTTGTGTCTAGTTCAGAACTACTAAGATCATTAGAAAAGGTGCTTCATGATCCTGTTGATCATGTGTCTGATCAACGATCATGGCGGGAACACATAGATCAGTTGCTGACACTGTCAAGGTTAAACCAATGCATTGATCCCCCATGGCCCCTTTGCCTTCCTGTAGCTGAAGAAGGCAGGGCACTCAACATTCCTCTGCACTGCCATTATATTGAACAAAGGCTTCCCCTAGTAATCCACCAGCAGCTGGAATGCCATGTGATCCAGCTCCCAGTCCCCTGGATCTGGCGTCTGATGACTGGGAAAATCTGCTTGCATGTTGTTCACTCCAGCTATATGCAGTAAGGAGGTGAGATTCTATCTAGTGTAACTCAGCGACCTCACATAACACCAAAGCACTCCTGGTGACTCCTTACTTGTTGACATAAGCTATTGCTGTGGCATTGTTGGACACACAAAGTGCCTTTCCTTCTAGCAGAGAAAGAATCAGAAGCAGTGCTAAACAAATGGCTCTTGGCTCTAACGGGCTGATTGGCCACGATGCTTCCAGCAGCAACCAGCAACCTTGGACAACGTGACCTAGACAGCAGGCTCCCCAGCCCATCTAAATGGCGTCTGTTCTCACTACCACCCTCTTTGGGATATCCAAGTCCATCTTTATTTTATTACACTGTCTATCAGAATTCTGGCTAAGCTGTTTTAAATCAGTCAAAATTTGTACATATAGAATGGTTAAAGGTTGGAAGGCTTAGAAAAGAAAATTACATTTCATATAGACGGATGAGGATATGTTATACAACACTGTCTTTCAATGTCTTAAGTCCATCAAGCTACCTAACAATGGAAAGATTTTTTTAAAAAAATGGGTTTTAAGACCCATCTTAAATTTTGAGAATGAATATTCATGATGGAGGAATAATGGTAAATTATTCATAGGGATGGACCTATGGTGCTAGAAAGGTGTAAGAATGGAGTCATCTTGGATCTGATGGCAGGAGGGAAGTACAAGAAGATGTTGATTTTGGGACCGTAAAGTTCTTGAAAGTTGACAGGGGAGGAGAAGATGTTGAACTCCTCTGAGCAGTTGGCACAGATGACTCCATCAGATCACCCAGCCAAGGCTCTCCAGAAGCTGGATCACCCTTGAGAGTCTGTCTCTGAGTCTGCTCAAACCATACTATCATCCAAGTAATGGTGCACCCAAATGCTCACCTTATGCAGGAAGGCCTCCACCACCACAATGGCCTTGGAAAAGATCTGAAGACCTGTAATCAGACTAAACAGAAAAGCTCTGAAATGAAAATGCTGACCAACCACACAGAATTGCAGTTGATGCTTGTGTGCCTCCCTGATTGCTATATGGAAGTAAGCCTCCAAGAGATCTAGAGAAGTGAGGAACTCTCCAGGCAATGTTGAGGCTATCACTGAATGTAAGGAAGAGTGGGATTAACTCCTTCGAGGTCCAAAATGTATTGAAACAAACCTCCCTTTTTGGGCACTAAGAAATAGATGGAATAATAACCCTATTCTGCTTATGAACTGGCACAGATTTGATAACTCCTAACTGAATTAACCACTCCAAGGTGTCCTGTCTGTCTGCCTGCCTCTTGAGATCCGAGGTACAGGGAGACACTATAAAGGTGCCTGAAATGGACTCCACCAATTTCAGAGAGTTGTCCAGGTGCACAACCTCCAAGATCCATTTGTCAGAGATCACCAGGGCCCCTTCCCAGTGGAATAGGCTGAACAGATTGCCCACCTGCACCTCCTGTGAGAGATCTTATCTCTCTCATTGGGGACCTTTAGTGAGAGAGGAGGAAAGACTGCCATCCCTGTTCCTCCTTGCCCCCCCCCCCACCCAAAGGGCTGATGTTTCTGAAACTTATCTCTGGTGAAAGAGGAGGTGTTCTTCCAGCACCAGCACCAGTGCCCCCAGTCTCTCAAGCAGGACCTGCTCCCCAACATTCTGGAAGGCCTGGCATTGTCAATAGGCAGATGCTAGGCTTGGCTTCACCCAAGACATCACCAGCTTCTCTAAGTCCTCCCTGAATAAAAAACACCCTCAAAAGGAAAGTTTGCTAAGACATGGCTTTTAGATGGCACCTGCTGATCAATATCACAGCCAAAGCCACTACTGTGTCACTACTACCACAGCCACTGAGCAAGCAGTGATCCTGTCCAGGTCATAGAGTACATCGCCCAAAACACAGTGCCTGACTCAAGTCTTGCTGCCTCAGGACATGCTGGAAATTGCGGAACCCAACTTAGAACAGCTCTTGCCACATAGTGCATGCATACTACCACTTGAACACTCAACATGGAGGAACCAAAGGCCTGTCTGAGGAGCTGCTCCACCTTTCTGTCATGAGCCCACTGCAAGGGATTGTAGCAAGTTTCCTAGCAGGTCTAGTAGAAAAACTTAGTTATATCTCTTTGCTAAAGAAAAACAGGTAAAAGAGAGGTCTCTCTAAGCAGTCAGTCTTGTATGTGGGCAGTGCAGTCATACTGGGCAAGGTAGGTGAGGGCACTAAAATTGTGTCCCATCCATTGCCTCACCTGCCTGGTCTTTATGCAGTGGGTGGGGTGGGAGCACTAGGGAGCGTGTTGCACAGGGCATATTTCTGGCACGGGCATGGCTCAACAGCTGAGAGATATCCTTACCATAGCATAAACAGGAACAACTTGGGGTGGCATCAACTCCTCCACATTATCTGCCACATTAACAGTTAACATATGGTAACAATCTCTAATTAACCGTAAGGCACAGTCTCTATCCATTTCATTCTGTGTTTGCATTTAGCACAGGAATTACCACACACAAAACCCTTAAAGAACTGCATTACCAATTAGCGCACACAGTAATTAAACAGCTAATGCAGCTTAGTAAATATACCCCAGAATGTATAATTTGCTTTTTATAGAAGCATAATGTCTGTTGCACATATACATTAGGCTGCTATGGCACTATTCCAAATATATTATTAAAAAAAAACAATTTCTTGATTAAAAGCACATTTCTCAGAAAGTTAATTGAAGAAACAAATACTGGTTTCTTTTTATGCCAAGCTCCTTTTTTAAAATTACGAACCACTGTTTTTATATTTTCTGTATTAGCACATGTGTACTTAATGGAACTGATTTACCAAAATATTTATTCAGTCGTGGCATTGAATAAGCTCTGTGTTGAGAAGCTCCTCTGTGGTAAGCTGGTGACTCAAGTTGCCAGTGGGTCAAATGTAATTTTACTTTTTCATCTTGGAAGCGAGAGCCAAGAGAATAAGACTATAAGGGGACTGGAAACAGTGGAGGCCATGTACAAATTAAGGAGAAACTGAGAAACATGCTGTTTAAAAACTGTGAGATCAGAATTCAAAAGGTTTTATATATATGCCAGCAAACCCCTCATTCTATTTATTTATTTAGATTTTGTTCACACCTTTTTCAGTAGTAGCTCAAGGTGAGTTACATTCTGGTATTCTGGATATTTCTCTATCCCAGGAGAGCTCACAATCTAAGTTTGTACCTGGAAGGTTAAGTGACTTGCCTAAGATCACAGGGAGCAGCAGTGGGATTTGAACAGGCCACCGCTGGATTGCAAGACTGGTGCTCTAACCACTAGGCCACTCCTCCACTCCCGCTATAACTTTATGTCCCTATTTACAAAGCTGTGTTAGCGGCTGCCGGTGCGCTAATGCCATTCACTAATGTGGCTTTGTAAATGGGGGGGGGGGGGGGGTGAGTGCCTAAATTTAGGCACCATCTCCCGGATTCTGTATATGGTGCTCAAAATTGCGCACTGAAATTTGGGCACCAAATTAATTATCAGCACTAATTGGCAACAATTTGGAGTTACACACGCAATTTGCTACATACTATTCTATAAAGCTGCACGCATAAATTTGTTAGCATGCATCTGAAAAGGGGGTGTGGCTATGGGAGGAACATGGGTGGGTCGGAGCATTCACAAAAGATACATGCAGTATTATAGAATTCAGGGAATCCACGCCTAATTTAGGCACGAGGACATATACCGGCTGAAATCTGCTATAAATCCTCACGCCTAAAAGCTCAGCAAGATCCTGGTGTTACATGCTATTCTATAAACGATGCCCAACTTGGAGTGCCATTTATAGAGAATCATTTGTCAACAATCTTGTAGCTGCTATAAACAAAGCTCAAGGTTGCTTACATATGTCATTAGGGACTTAAACAGTGTGTAGTCATGTTATACAATGGGATCCTGCTCCAGGACACAGCACCTCTTTGGTACTTCAGAAATGTGTCCTACCTAACTATTCCAACCTAATAAAAGGAGTTTATATAGTATGTCAAGTTAGTTTGAGGGTGTCCCATTCACTGAGAAGGAAAAAATGTCCCCTACCTATAATAACTATACCAAATGGAACCTCAAACCTCCAAACAAGGGACCATTCCAATGGAACTTAAACACCCCTTGTTTACAGCGGAGTAAGTTAATATCATAGGTTCCTCCCAAGAAGGAAAAAAGAAAAAACACCCAGACGAAAAAAGTATGTTGTGGCGTAAGGAACAGCACTGGATTTATGTACTTAAAACAGTCACACCACAAGGCTTGAATAAAAACATCGAGTGGAATGCCTACTATTAAGATACAGTGGTGGCTATGGAATCTGGAGGATCAGAACGATTGGACTTATGAGGATGTCATTACGTCAGGACGTGGTTACAAGTTCGGTAGGCTGTTTCCTTGTTCCTCTTGGCTAGACACGATTGGATATGAGAGGATGCCATTACGTAATGATGCAATAGCAAGCGTTCAATTTAAGTTCATCTCGAAGGCTCTGCTCACACTCCATCTTTGGCCTGTTGATGATTTAAGTTAAGTCTCCAGCGTCATCTGCTGCTCTTGACAAGATGGACTAAGGGTGATTGTAAGCGCCCTTTTTGTGCTCTTCCTGATGCAGCCATAAGGTTGGCGAAACAAGGCGCTCTTGTTGGAGGGCTGGCGCTGTTCGCCGGTTTCAAGTTTTGTAGAGCTGGCGTTTTTTTCATCAGCTGAAGATTTGCAAGACTCCGGAGACCTTATCGGGGATAAGTTTTTTGTGAAGCAGCCTCTTTGAATTAAGCTAAGTATTCTTTAGGTTTATTCTTTTCGCTGCTTTGGGAATTTATATGTTTAGGGGGGGCAGGTCGATTCTTGCCTGATATTCTCTTTTGAGAGTTTCTATCTTTCCCCTGGGGTGCTCTATAGGTAGCTTTTTTAAGGCTGGGGGTAGATTTGGTGGGTTAGTTTGGGTTAGGTGCTCATTCAATTTATAGGTACAAGAGGGAAAGAGAGTTTTTTCATCCCATTCGTTTTTTATCTTAGTTAATCTGAGTTTTTTCGTCTGGGTGTTTTTTCTTTTTTCCTTCTTGGAAGGAACCTATGATATTAACTTACTCCGCTTTAAACAAGGTGTGTTTAAGTTCCATTGGAATGGTCCCTTGTTTGGAGGTTTGAGGTTCCATTTGGTATAGTTATTATAGGTAGGGGACGTTTTTTCCCTCTCAGTGAATGGGACACCCTCAAACTAACTTGACATACTATATAAACTCAACTTTTATTAGGTTGGAATTATTTCTGTTGAGTTTATACTCTCCAAGAGTGGTTAGAGTCCTACCTAACTATGCAATGCTCTTGTGATCTGTTAATGAAAAGCTTCTCATTTAGCTTGCCGCTGAAGCTTAGTGGTTAGCCCAGTAGCCTTAGAAGCTACAGAACTAGGTTCAAGTCCCACTACAAGCAGCTAGACCAGCTTCTATCAGTAAATATTTTTCTTTGTACCACAGACCAGTCTGTTGGAGCTGTTCTGTGAGATGCCTTTGTGACAACCTTCTATAGCAAAGTTTGGCATAGAGGTCCTGAGCAGATTGTTCTGAGGTTGTTGTCTGTGGGCTCAGGCATTTGATCTTGTGGTCTGGCAGGGTGCACATTCCCACTGTGGTTGACCCATGGAGAATCTGTGCATGTGGGCCTAGTAGATATTGTTGCCTTTTGGCCTACCTACTGCTGGGTCCAGAACAGGTACAAGACATGGTCATTCAAGTAGTTGTTTCCAGGGAAATGCGGATGGTACATAATAACAAACTCTTTTATATAAAATATATAGAATAACATTGTAACAATATATAGAATAGAAATGAAAAATTATAATAATCAATAAAAAAGGAGGAAAAGTGTTGGTATTACAGTTTGATCTTTCATCCGCTTTTGACCTTGTGGATCACAATATTTTTCAGTTCTGGATAATATGGGAAATGTTTCTCATTGGTTGATGGGTTTTCTGAATAGAATATATAAGGTCAAATTTAAAGAAGCTCTTTCAGACTGTTTGCTATGTCGGGTACCCCAAGATTCACTATTATCCTCAGTGTTATTCTATATATGTGTTCACTCTTTGGGTTATGCATTTGACAAAATGGGTTTTAAAACTTATTTATGCTGATGATATCCAATTCAAATTGTATCCCAGTGAGGCTAGTGTTCTATAATGGAATCTTGGTGCATAATACATTCTAGAATTCATGCTCAGTGCACTACATCTAGGTGCTTAACTTGTGGCACCCAGTTATAGAACTTGCCCCTACCTTCTGGGTTCTATATATCACGCCTAGCGTTGTGTGCCTAAATCTAAGCATATTCCATAACAATGTGCGTAACGTAATTGGCTTAACAAACCAATCAGCATTGCTAATAGCACTTAACAAACAATAATGAGCAATAATTGGCAATAATTAGAATTTACACGCATAACTCACTAAACGTATGCTGTAATGAACTGCGCCTAAATACTTAAGCACGCTGTTCAAAAGGGGTGTGGGTATGGGTGGGGAAATAGGCATTTTGTGGGCATTCCCAAATTTATATGCAATGTTATAGAATATGGCCCAGTCCATATAAATCTACACGGTGGGATTTATGCCATGTTTTCGTTGGTGTAAATGGATGCGCAGAGTTTTAGGTGCTGGGATATCAACTAAACATAGAATCTCCCCCTACATGTATAAATCCTCTATATGCTGGCTTTCAAAGCACTGAGGTAGCTTTTCCCTTTGCCAGTGCAGGGCGTACTTTATTCTGGAGTAGCAGTCTTTAAACTTTAATTTTAAACTTTTAATTTATTGTTATTGTTAATTTTAATGTTTAGTTTTGTCACATTTTCTTTTCTTTTCTCTCTTCACTTTCTTTTATGATTTTGTAGTTCCTTTCTTGTTTCCTTCAAATTTTGTAATTGTTCACCGCTCTGATGTGTTTGGAAGAGCAGTATGTCAAATTTCATTAAACTAAACTAAACTAAATGGTGCCTACAGTTAGGCACGAAAAAACTTGTCGCTAAGCTAGTATTCTATAACAACAGAGTTGGGCATCAAATCTGTATAGAATACTAGTGTAATTTCACAATTGCACACCACACTTTAGGCGTGACCACTTACGCCATGTCTGTGTCTGGTGTAAATGCTGGCACCTAAAATTAGCACTTGGCTGTGTAAATGCAACTGTCTTATAAAGTGCGCGCTGAAGGGGGGGTGGGGAAAGGGGAAAGGGAAGGTGGAGGGGTTTAATTGTAAAGAATGAAGACAAGCAGAAACAGAAGTTGTGTATGTAAGCAAACCATACATTGTATATTGAAACGTTCAAATAAGAGTTAAGGTTGTTTCTTTAATTAATAAAAATCATTTGAAACATAAAGTGTGCGCTGAAATAGTTGTAATGCTCTTGACTCTCCCATGCACCTCCCATGGGAATTCCCCCTTTTTAGTTATGCGCTAGAACACTTAGGTGACAAGTTATACAATAGAGCAGTGGTTCCCAAACCTGGTCCTGGAGGCACCCCAGCCAGTCAGGTTTTCAGGATATCCACACTGAATATTCATGAGAGAGATTTGCATGCACTGCCTCCACTGCATGCAAATCTATGTCATGAATATTCAGTGTGGATATCCTGAAAACCTGACTGGCTGGGGTGCCTCCAGGACCAGGTTTGGGAACCGTAGAGCTTAAGTGCATTGTGTTCCCTAACTGCTGTTACAGCCTGTTTTGTTGCTTAACATCTGTTTACTCCCATTACTATATCAAACGTTTGGCATCTAATTCGTACCTAACCCCTGAGAGGTTGTACAGTTAGACATACTTTTTTAAGGTTATCATTATGCTTGTATCAATTGTTACTGCGTTTATGTGCTTCACGCATCTGGATAACATTTTATTGTCCACATATCAAAAGAGTTCTTTGCAGAGTTTTTTTGAGTTTCGTTTTCAAGATTGGATCAAGATCTTTTAGACATAAGAATATCATTTATTATTGTGTTGTTTCTCTATGGAGCCTCTTAATGTATGGTCATATATATACATTTTTTTTACATTTTTGTTCTTATTTTTTGCAATTATATTTTTGTTTTTAATCATTTTTTGTTATTCACTTTCTTGTTTTTAAATTCTGCTGCAGCATGTGTTATCTCTGATCATTTGTTTGGTAGGGTCTTTTCAGTAGTCAATTTTTTATGTCACTTTTCACATTGTTCCCCTTTCTCATGGTATGTTTGATTATAGTCACTTTTCACAATTATGTTTTCACCTTACTGTAGGATGATAAGCATGTTATTTACACCTTTTTCACATATACCTTCACCATTGTTTATGCTCTTACATTCTTTTGTTTCTCCTTCTGCTCGCTTTTCAGTTTGTGATGGGTCTTATTTATGTGTGTTTTATATCTATACATTATCTCAATATGTATGCATGTAATATTTAATATCTTTTTTCATATTTGTTAAGGACTCCTGATGAAGGTTATGGCCGAAACATGGACCATGTAGAGTCTGTGGTTTGAATTTGTTGTAATTCCTGTGGATGCTACAGTAAAAGATTTTATAGAATATCATGTTACATCACTTTGGGCATTCCCACTCTTCACTCTTGCTTGATCCCAATGTGTGACCAGGGGTGCTGAAATAGCACTTCTATACTGCTGTGCTCTATATTTCTAGTTTTTACCATCCTGTGTTTTTTTTCTGACATAATTGCAATTGCATGGACAATCACATATATGACGTAGCTGGAATTACAGTTGGTAGTGTGATGGAGTTTGATTGATCTCTTGATGATTGGCTGGAGGAGTGGCCTAGTGGTTAGGGTGGTGAACTTTGGTCCTGAGGAACTGAGTTTGATTCCTGGCACAGGCTGCTCCTTGTGACTCTGGGCAAGTCACTTAACCCTCCATTGCCCGCTGCATAGAGCCTGCCATGAGTGGGAAAGCGTGGGGTACAAATGTAACAAAAAAATGGATAAAGTTAATATATGTCTGCAGATGGAGCAGGAGCCATTCTGTGAATGACCCTGGGTGTAACGTTTCTTCTGTGATTGGCTCTGGCAGTAGAGAGGGTACCAGTTTCTCTTTTAAATTCTTACTGCATTCATAGGCAATAACAGGCTTCTTGCCTCTGAAGCAGGGGTGTTCTTCTACAATATGTCAATTTTTCCTGATAATCTCATGGCCCATGTTGAGTCCATGTATACTTCACCAAGTGTATTTTATTAATTATTGTTAATTAAAGTTTTTCTAAGAGACTGCTTTGGCTGTGCACTGGTCTTTGGTCATCTCCGCTGTGTTTTGGCTTCTGCTTCCTAACCATGGAGATTGCTCCTTCCTTTGTTTTTCTTCAGTTTGGGAAGCATGCCAGGACAAAATTCTGTTATAGCAAGTCCTCATATTCCATGTATAGAATCCAGTTTCCAGTACAGAATTTCCATTAAATTAGATTTTAATTAAGAACGGTTTCTCTATAACAAGGGACTGCTTTATAGGTTATAAAAATCTGATATCACTATATTTTGCTGAAGACTCTCTTGCACAAATAGCCTTTTTCTGTGGATTTTGAAGAAGTTGCAGAAAATCGAGAGAGAGCACATTTCCACAATCCTTGGACATCTGTCTGTTGTTAGAATAATTTTCACCCACAACCTAGCTTGCTAGTCTCCTTTTCTGGTTACGTTTATGTTTATTAAAAACTTGATAAACCACATTCACTAAAATATAGGACAAGGCAGTTTACAGGTAAAAACAATAACTTGAAATAACACAAAATAGAAAAGAACTCCAAATTCAATAAGAAAGAAGCCACTCACACTAATAACAACAGGGACCACAACAAAGCATAACAGGGCCAGTAGGACTCTAATCCAGTAGCCACAACTTTCACGTTGGTTAAAGTGAGATTTTAGCAGGGATTTGAAGCCTGGGAAGATAGATTTTGATTGAATTTTGATCAGTATTGAGAAGACTATCTGTGGAGGGGCTATTTAGCATCAGTGCTGTGTTCCTGTAAGTGATAGATCTAAAGTAGATTCCGTTCTCATCAGTTTTAGTGCCAGATACGCTACGAGGCATTCTTTTATGGCTTGTAGTCAATATTGGAATAATTGAAATATCCTATTATTGTAGTATCAAATTTGTTAGCCTGAAGACCCATCTCTTTGACAAGATATACCACAGAGATCAACACATGTGAAACTCCCCACATATATCCAGAAATGTTTAATAATGCTGTCTGCTATATTACTATCATGTATTCTATTACCATGCAACCCAAAATCCTTCTGTAAAACCAAATATCTATTCTCTTCTTACTTCCACTATCCATGATGTATTGTAAGCCACATTGAGCCTGCAAAGAGGTGGGAAAGTGTGGGATAAAAATGCAATAAATAAATAAATAAATAAATAATAAATTCCTAATTTCTCCCAGCATTTCACAATCTGTCTCTTCATCTTGTCCTGGAGGTGAACCTTTTTCAAATGAAGGAAACCTCTGGAGCGAGAGGGCATAAGATGAAGTTAAGAGGAAATAGGCTTAGGACGAATCTGAGGAAATACTCTTTCACGGTAAGGGTGGTGGATGCGTGGAATGGCCTCCCAGTGGAGGTTGTGGAAATGAAGACTGTCAGAGTTTAAGATGGCATGGGACAGACACGTGGGATTTCATAGGAAAAGGAGCTAGTGGTTACTGAGGATGGGCAGACTAGATGGGCCATATGGCCCTTATCTGCTGTCATAATTCTATGTTTCTATGTCTAGGTGGATATTATACCTGCAACACTATACTCTTTTCCATCAGTGTATTCTCTGCAAGAATTTTATCCTGTTTGCCTCTATGCCATCCTTAACATATGGTATCACCTCTCCACTAGTTTTATCTACTATATCATTCTGATATAATTTATATCCTGGTATCAGAGTTTCCCATGTTCAAATCCCACAGGTGCTCCTTGTGATTTTGGGCAAGTCACTTAACCCTCTGTAGCCTCAGGTACAAATTTAAGTGCCGATGCAGAAAGCCTTGTGGTACAGCTGTGGCTCTACTGCAAAATTAGCACGGCTAAACTGCCATTGTATGATGTAAGCAAAAGCATGAAAATTAATGTCACATTAAAATCATGGCAGTAATCCATAGCTCATTGTAAAATGTCATGCTTCCTGTCACAAAACTGTATAGTGGTCAGCGTCTGCATCACCTCCTTCTGCCCCCCCCCCAGACATGATGACCCACCTATCCTTACCCACACTTCAAAACATTTTCCCCTGTAGTCTAGTGGTCCCTCTCCCTGCCTCCCTCCCCTCCCTGATCTGACCTGATGACCCAGCCCCCCTGACCCACACTTCCAAACCTTGAGACTGGTAGTCTAGTAGTCCCCCTCCCAACCCAACTCCCCCTTTTCCGACTAAAAAAAAATTAAATCCATGGTATCTTGGGAAATAAGAGGGATACTTCACCTTTTTGGTAAACTAGTAGATTACCTTCCAACCTCGTCATCGTACTTTAATGTCCTTTGAAATAAATTGGCAGATATAGTTGATGGTATGGACTTGTTTGTGCAAGGCTCTTTTCTGTCTTTGCAACAGTTTGCAAGAGTTGATGTGTAAGATCCCATTTTTCAATATTTCCAGTTAGGGACGTCCTTTACAGATTGGATGCTAAAGCTAATTTGCACGGGAAACAAACTAAAGTACTGTTGGCTTTATTAAAGGGAGAGAGAAACTGCAAAAAAGTCCAAAATATATAGGGGTCCTTTTACTAAGTTGCAGGAAAAAGGACCCTGTGGTAGTGGCGGGGGCTGTTTATCCCGTGCGCCAGGGCCTTTTTTTTACCTCAGCGGCATATGCTAAGCCCAGATTTAATGTGGCATTTATGGGGGTTTAAAAATATATATTTTAATGCAAGTTGTGCACTAATGTCATTAGTGAATGGCGCCCGCATAGCGTTAATGATTGAGCACGTACTGCCTCTTATTTAGCGGATGCTTGGTGCTCCCTCTTGAACTCAGCATTATCCAGTTAGGAGGGAACTTAATAAATGGCGATGAAAATTTGGTGCCAAAAACTTGAGCTCTGTGGACTACATTCTATATATCATGCCTAAAAACTTAGTGCCAAAAAAATTACACCTAGGTGTATTCTATAAAGTATGCCTAAATGTAGGCATACTTTGTAGAATACGTCTAAATTACCACACGGTCCACACGGTTTATAGAATACACCGAGCGCCCGTCTGCAGGACTAAATTTACTCAGTGTAAATGCTGACGCCTAAATTAGGTGTGGACTGGGTGTATTCTAAACCAATGCGTATAGATTTTAGAAATCCCCACAACCCACCCATTCCATGCCCATCGCCTCACCCCCTTTTCAACTCTGCGACTTAGAATTTAGGCACATCACGTTACAGAATATGCTTAGACAGTTGTGCATTTAAATTCTAATTAGTACCAAGTAGTATCAATAATTGCTTGTTAATTGGTAATTATCAGTTCTGATTGGCACATTAACTAATTAAGTTGCACGCGCAAATCCAGAATACGACCAGATTTGTGCCAGCAACTTAAGTAGCGCTATACAGAATGCGGGGGTATGTGCTGTTCTATAGAGCGAGCATGCCCTGTGTAGAACAGTGTTCAGCGCAGATCTTACATCAAACTTTTGGGCGCCGTACTTATGCCTGCTAAAAGCAGGTATAAATGCTAGTGCCCAACTTAGGCGCACTTTGGGTGAATTTTGTAAATCTGCACACAAATGTTTGGAATGTCCCAACATGCCTGTGGCAACGCCCCTTTTCAGATATGCGCAATTGAAGTTAGGTGCCGTGCTAACAGCATGCAGTGAGATGCACATGCAAATTTTTAAGACTGCCAATTAACATCAATAATTGGTTGTTAGCACCCAATTATTGTTTCCAATCTCATTAGTAAATTTATTTGCATACGCCTATCTGATGCGTGCACAAAGTTGGTTGTGGAAATTTGGGCATGATATATAGAATCTGTGGGGTCAGTGTATGGTAATCATAATGTGCTAACGCGGGAGTGCCCATTCTCCACCCATGACACAACCCCCTCCCAAAAATATATAAAAAAAAATAGATATCATGCTGGTTAGTGTGTGCAAACAGACAAAATACCGCAAAATGCTTTAACACATTCCTGTTCTCTCATGCTAACCACACGTTAAGGGCTTATATGCCCTTTAGTACAGTGGTTCCCAAGGTCTTGGAGGCAGGGGCGTAGCTACGGGTGGGCCTGGGTGGGCCCAGGCCCACCCAATTCCAGCCCAGGCCCGCCCAGCGCCAGCTCCCATTGCCGGCCACTGCTGCTTTTCCTGATGAGCAGCAGGGCCGGCGTGTGGTGCTACAAAAAGAAGAAGCGCTCAGCTGACTGAGCTGAGCGCCAACGCGTCGCTAAGGACAAGAAAAAATGTTTTTAAAAAAATGCGGCACCGCAGGCAGCCTCGAAGCATTGGCTGCTGGCTCTGTGCAGGCTCCTCCCGTCTCTTACATCACTGCCCCTGTAGCGAAGCAGGGGCAGTGACGTAAGAGACGGAAGGAGCCTGCAGAGCCAGCAGCCAATGCTTCGAAGCTGCCTGCAGTGCCGCGTTTTTTTTAAAACATTTTTTCTCGTCGGGTTAGCGACGCGTTGGCGCTCAGCTCAGTCAGCTGAGCGCTTCTTCTTTTTGTAGCGCCGGCCCTGCTGCTCATCAGGAAAAGCAGCAGTGGCCGGCAATGGGAGCTGGGGCTGGTGGGCCTGAATGGGAGAGGGAAAATGGATGGCAGGATGGGGAGAAAGAGGAAAAATGGAAGGATGGGGAGAGAAAGAGGGAAAACAGATGGGAGGATGGCAGAGAAAGAGGGAAAATGGAAGGATGGGGAGAGAAAGAGGGAAAACAGATGGGAGGATGGCAGAGAAAGAGGGAAAATGGAAGGATGGGGAGAGAAAGAGGGAAAACAGATGGGAGGATGGCAGAGAAAGAGGAAAAATGGAAGGATGGGGAGAGAAAGAGGGAAAACAGATGGCAGTATGGGGAGAAAGAGGGAAAATGGAAGGATGGGGAGAGAGAGGGAAAACAGATGGGAGGATGGCAGAGAAAGAGGGAAAACAGAAGGATAGGGAGAGAAAGAGGGAAAACAGATGGCAGGATGGGGAGAAAGAGGGAAAATGGAAGGATGGGGAGAGAAAGAGGGAAAACAGATGGGAGGATGGCAGAGAAAGAGGAAAAATGGAAGGATGGGGAGAGAAAGAGGGAAAACAGATGGGAGGATGGCAGAGAAAGAGGGAAAATGGAAGGATGGGGAGAGAAAGAGGGAAAACAGATGGCAGTATGGGGAGAAAGAGGGAAAATGGAAGGATGGGGAGAGAGAGGGAAAACAGATGGGAGGATGGCAGAGAAAGAGGGAAAACAGAAGGATAGGGAGAGAAAGAGGGAAAACGGCAGTATGGGGAGAAAGAGGGAAAATGGAAGGATGGGGAGAGAAAGAGCGAAAACAGATGGGAGGATGGCAGAGAAAGAGGGAAAACAGAAGGATAGGGAGAGAAAGAGGGAAAACAGATGGCAGGATGGGGAGAAAGAGGGAAAATGGAAGGATGGAGAGAGAAAGAGGGAAAACAGATGGGAGGATGGCAGAGAAAGAGGGAAAACAGAAGGATAGGGAGAGAAAGAGGGAAAACAGATGGCAGGATGGGGAGAAAGAGGGAAAATGGAAGGATGGGGAGAGAAAGAGGGAAAACAGATGGGAGGATGGCATGAAAAAGAGGGAAAATGGAAGGATGGGGAGAGAAAGAGGGAAAACAGATGGCAAGATGGGGAGAAAGAGGGAAAATGGAAGGATGGGGAGAGAAAGAGGGAAAATGGAAGGATGTGGAGAGAAAGGGAAAACAGATGGGAGGATGGCAGAGAAAGAGGGAAAGCGGAGGATGGGGAGAGAAAGAGGGAAAACAGATGGGAGGATGGCAGAGAAAGAGGGAAAATGGAAGGATGGGGAGAGAAAGAGGGAAAACAGATGGCAGGATGGTGAGAAAGAGGGAAAATGGAAGGATGGGGAGAGAAAGAGGGAAAACAGATGGGAGGATGGCAGAGAAAGAGGAAAAATGGAAGGATGGGGAGAGAAAGAGGGAAAACAGATGGCAGTATGGGGAGAAAGAGGGAAAATGGAAGGATGGGGAGAGAGAGGGAAAACAGATGGGAGGATGGCAGAGAAAGAGGGAAAACAGAAGGATAGGGAGAGAAAGAGGGAAAACAGATGGCAGGATGGGGAGAAAGAGGGAAAATGGAAGGATGGGGAGAAAAAGAGGGAAAATGGAAGGATGTGGAGAGAAAGAGGGAAAACAGATGGGAGGATGGCAGAGAAAGAGGGGAGATGGATGAAAGGATGCAGAGAAAAAGGGGAGAGTGGAAGGATGTGGAGAGAGAAGGGACACTGAACAGAAAAGGGTAGAGAGATAGACACTGGTTAGAAGGAGGGAGAGAGACATTAGATGGAAGGATCAGGAGAGAGGGTAGATGGGTGGAAGGATGGGGAGAGAAAGAGGGAAGACGCTGGATGGAAGGGTAGGGAGAAAGAGGTGACACTGGATGGAAGGATGCAGAAAGAAAGAGGGGAGACTATTGGAAGGATGGGGAGAGAGAGGGGAGACACTGGAAGGATGGGGAGAGAAAGAGGAGAGCTGCTGCATGGAAAGGGGGAGTAGTGAAAGATTGGAGAATAAAAGGAAGGGGCATGGGGAGAACAAGGGTGAGAAAAAGATGAAAAGCCATAAGTAGATGAAGGAAATTAAAGAATGGATAGTAAGAATGAATTAAATCTGGACACAGAGAGAGGCAGAAAAATATTGAAGAAAGCAAAGAAAAAGGAGAGAAAAATGACAAATGGCCAGGAAACCCTGGCAGAAGAGTCAAGCGAAAACGAAGGAAAGCAGAATCTAGAGACTGGGAGCAACACAATGAGAAAAAGTAAATGGCCATACAACAAAGGTAAAGAAAATAATTTTATTTTTAATTTAGGATAAAGTAATATGGTGTTAATAAAGTTTCAGAGTCCAATACTTCCTTCCTTAGGTCAGGAGAGGATACCGTAACAGCATTATACTGACCTGAGGCAGGAGGTTTTGGCCTCTGAAAGCTCATTAAAAAGGATTAGGCTATTAAATAAATAGTCTGAAATCTGATGCACTGAAAAGCAGCACTTTACCCTGTGTGACAAATGCATCTGAGTGTGACTACATTTTGCTGGGGGGGGGGGGGGGGGGGGGGGGTACAGAGAAAATTTTGTGCCCACCCACTTTGGGTTCAGGCCCACCCAAAATTGGCAGTCTGGCTACGCCACTGCCTGGAGGTACCCCAGCCAGTCAGGATTTCAGGATACCCACAATGAATATTCATGAGTGAGATTTGCATGCACTGCCTCCACTGCATGCACATCTCTCTCATGAATATTCATTGTGGATATCCTGAAAACCTGACAGGCTGGGGTGCCTCTAGGACCAGGTTTGGGAACCACTGCTTTAGTAAAAGGGCCTCTTAGTGACATACATTATACCTCTACTATTTTATTTTTTAGACTTCTAGAATTTGCATACAGACAATTTAAAATATGGGGCTCAATATTTAAAACAATTTAAATGGCTAGGAGAAGCTAGGTTCAACCTGTTCCAGAGCTGGTCCTGCATGTTGTACTGAAAAGCAGATAATTTATTAAATGCTTGAGAGTAAGGGCTAACACTTATCTATGTGAAAGTCCTCCTAGTGTATTTATTGATTATCTCTATATTTGTTCCTAAACATTAGGATCTTTTTGATATCTATTTTGTTGGAATATATTGTTTAATGTCATTTGGCTTTTAAGTTATTTATCATTTTATAAAGGCAACGTGGGCACCCAGAATCAGTGACAAACAAATATTTTAGCACAAATTTATACCTGTTCCAAAGCATGCGTGGTGAAGCTTTAAAGTACCACAACTCTGGCCAAACTACACCCCCCAAGAATACCTTATAAGTATGCTCAGTCCTCTGGATATGTGTACGTATGCACATGTAACTGCTCACAAGGTTATCATAGCCCTTTTCTGTATGTGAAACATACTGTACATGTAGAAAAGGTTGTTAAAATTATCCCTCACATGTCAGATGGAGCAACTTATTTTCCATTATAATTCTTTATAATCGTGAATTGGGGTTAAAACCTGATGTGCATAGTTAATGGGGCCCTGACATAGAAAATCAGTCAGATGATAAAATATATCATTATTATCCATTAGACAGCATCTGCAATATATCAGGCTGATCACTTGCGTGTGAAACCAATTTCTATCATAACTACGCAAGTGTTAAAGAGTCTGCAATATTCACTTCACCTTCATTGTACTGCAGGGTTTCATGCACCACCCTCTGACTAGCAGGCACGTTAGACTCCTTAACACTTGCATAGTTTTGATAGAGATTGGTTTCACACACAAGTGATGAGTCTGATTTTAGATTAGTCCATAAGCCAGCATGACAGTCTTGGAAATATATGTGACCATCTCTGGGAAAAGGTGACTAAATTCACCAGAAACAAAGAAAAATGAGGTTTTAATAAATTTTGACAAGCAAACGATTTGTAACACAACAGTCCAAACCCTCCACCCTTTTATGTGAAAAAATAAAAAAGCTACAGTTCAAAGATCTAGCTTCATTTTAAAATAAAAACTCGACAGAAAGAAAAAGCAGAATCTAATCTGAGTTTCTGTTTTAAGAAGGGACTTGGGAGAAGTAGCTGAGAAGGTTGGCTGTGCTGCACACTCAGATATCACTAATGTTGGGTGGAAGGAGATAGAAACAAGAAATGCAGACCAACTTGACTGTGTGAAATGAGAGACTCCAGACCCACAGCATGGCATTATTCCATTTACTAGTTGATAATATTAAAGCATCTCCTCTTCTGACAAGCCAAACAAAATTACCCTTCGGTGTTTGTGAAGAGCCAATCCCTCCTACTCCTTCTTTGCTAAGACTGTTTTGCGTTGGAATCAGTGCACCTCCACCCTGTGTGTGGTTTTTTTTTCTCTCATGCATATTGTGGATCACCTCCTTCTTCCTTTGTCTCTTGTGTAACAGCACAATGCCAGGAAGTAGTGACAATGATGACTGCATATGTAATAGCCACATAAGGAAGAGATAAACAACACGTTTTGCCCATGATCTCTATTTTTATAAAGTTTTTGGCCCAATACCTTCCTCCTGCTTCCTTGGGCTTCAAGAGGACTACAGAACCACCATGAGACATCACACTTCCTGTTGTCTAGCCAGGCTACCATGGAAGCAGATTGTGGGTCTCTCTGGAACCCAGCACAAGCATGCCTTTCAGCTGGTTAGTAGCTACCACTGTTGTATGCTGGCTGTCGCCCTTCAAAAAACAAAAGAAGGAGAAACTCCAGTCCTCACAAACACGTAAAAACCAGCAACAAAAAAAGCCAAAGATGAATGATGTAGACAATCCTATTTATTATTTCCAAAGAACTGCAAGCAAACAATCAAAGGACTGTTTCCAAAGTAACTGCCAGTTTGTTGTTTGCCTGTGTCGTCTGGCACAGTTTTGTACGATTTGAATTGCATTTGTTACTTTTATGACTGCTATATTTAGTATACTGTGCATTATAAGGGCTCCTGATGAAGGCACACCTGCCAAAACACAGCCATGTTGAGTCCCTTGATTGGTTGCTTGCAGTACTTTGGAAATAATAAATAGGATTGTCTACATCATTTAACTTTGACTTATTTATTTATTTAGTACATTTGTACCCAGCGCTTTCCCACACATGGCAGGCTCAATGCGGCTTACATAGTAACAATATAAAGGATTACAAAGTCGTAAGAAGAATATACAGTTTGTAGTAAACGCAAAGTTAATGGGGTTAACGGATAAGTAAATTGAGCATAGGAGGGATTGGGTGCAGAAGGAAATGAGCATTGGGAGGTAGGCGTAGGAAGATGGAGAGGAATGGATATGTGGTAGCAAAAAGGATAATGGGAAACATGGTCAATGTATAACAATTGTAAATAAGAATCATATGGGCAACCTTTGGTTAGGTTGAATCGTTAGGATATGCTATCTTGAAGAGATGGTTCTTCAGTGCTTTTCTGAAGGGCAAAAGGCCATTAATGGTACGGATAGGTCTTGGTAGAGCATTCCAAATCTGACGTAGAAGGATTTGTACTTAATACCTTTGCAGTTGGGGAGGTGCAGATTAAGGTAAGTATGGGAAGACGTCAAACTGTTCCTGGTTGGGAGGTCGATAAGGTGATCCATGTAGGTGGGGGCTTCTCCGTGTAATATCTTGTAAATCATTGTGTGGACTTTAAAGTTAATTCTTTCTCTGATGGGGAACCAGTGAAGCTTCTATTAGGGACTTACAACCTAAAAAACCACTGTTGCAGTACTTCCTCATTTTTTTGCTTCTTCACTCTTTGTTGCTGGCTATCACCCTTCTCCTTGGAAGATGTGAGTGGTGGCCTGAAGAGCCGAAACACAGCATGGAAATCGAACCTTGGTTTTCCATATGGCAGTGCATAGCACTGGCACTACTTTGACTAGTGCTTTATGGGAAATTTAAATCCTAAACCTGTTCTGTACCTCTGTGTGCTGCTTTACTCCTGTGCAAAGTGGTCTGGAAATTGGACCTCAATTCTCTGTTGTTCATTCATGTTCAAATTTAATCCACTCACTTCTAGTCAGTTAGCATCAATCTTCTCCCACTTCCCTACCCCAAAAATAAACTTTAGGTCAGCCTGGAAAATCTGAGCATTTTTGTTTTCTGTTAGCTATAGTAAGGGCTGAAAGTTTGCCATGGCAAAATTTATGATCACGTTAGTGGTATAGACTGGTCGCTTCTTTCCTATGTGGCAGCTATATTCCATGATCATTCTAACTACTTACTGATGACTGCTGTACAAAACTCTTGTATTTCATACATTTGGATTTAGAAATCATTTGCTTATTTTCTACTTAAGTACATAAGTACGTAAGTGTTGCCATACTACGACAGACCAAAGGTCTATCAAGCCTGGTATACTTTTCCAACTGTGGCCAGTCCAGCTCACAAGTACCTGGCAAGATCCCAAAACAGTACATTTTATGCTGCTTATCCCAGAAATATAACAAAATGTTTAAACACACATGAATACAAGTGTATTGCTTCTTCAGCTTATTGAGAGTGGAGTAGTCTCATATGTAACACACGATAAAGATTATTTGATTTTTCACCCAATGACTGGGTGTATTATCTGTGTGTATTGTCTAATCATTGACTGAACCTCCACCACCCTTTGCTAATCTTATATATAAAGATATATTTCTGTTTGTCAATATGCTAACATCTAATTTTATGTAGCACTTAGCTTGAACAAGTTGGTGCTCTTAAAACCCCGACAGGTCCCCGTTTCGTGGTTACTTTCTCAAGGGGGAGTCACCAGTTCAAGTAACAGTCTCAAGTGCAACTGCAGCATTACTCTGTCTCCAGAAATAAGCAGTGGATTTTCCCAAGTCCATAATGGCATATGGACTTTTCTTTTAGGAAGCTATCCAAACCTTTTTTAAACCCCGCTAAGTTAGCTGCTTTTACCACATTCTTTGGCAACGAATTCAAGAGTTTAATTACATATTGAGTGAAGAAATATTTTCTCGGATTCGTTATAAATTTACTACTTTGTAGCTTCATTGCATGCCCCCTAGTCCTTGATTTTCACCATAACAACATCTGTTGTAAATAGTATACCAGATCCTAGATAAGTATCCAGAAAAGACAGATGTGTACGGGACATTTTTATGTACACTGAGTATTATTTATTATTATTTGTTACATTTGTATCCCACATTTTCCCACCTTTTGCAGGCTCAATGTGGCTTACATATAACTGTTAACGGCGTTAGCCGATTACGGTCTGAACAAATACATGGTATGAATGAATACAAAGTGATATTGTGGTAGAATAAGGTATATGTATGGTAGGTACAGTTGGGGGGAACTTAGAGAGGAAAAGGGAGAAGAAGAGTCAGGTAATGTTCGTTATGGTCTTTGGTTGCATTGTGTCACAAGTGAACAGGCATTTTTATGTTGGGTCGGTGGGGTATGCTCTTCTGAACAGGTCTGTCTTTAGTGCTTTCCGAAAATTTAGGTGGTCGAGCGTAGTTTTTACTGCTTTTGGTAATGCGTTCCATAGTTGTGCGCTTAGGTAGGAAAAGCTGGTTGCATAGGTGGATTTGTATTTGAGTCCTTTGCTGCTTGGGTAGTGGAGATTTAGGTATGATCATGCAAATTTTGTGGTTTTTCTGGTTGGCAGGTCAATGAGGTCTGTCATGTATCCCGGTGCCCAGCGCCCTGTCTCTGATAAGGCCTGTCCAGGTCACAAGTGCTCAGCTGATACCAAAAAATGCATGCGCTGTGGTTCTCCCAAGTTTACCTGGCAAGGAATTGTTTATGGATTTTTCCTCCAGGAACATGTCCAGAACTCTGTTGTACCCTGCAATGTTGGTCTCCTTAACCACATCTTCCAGCAACAAATTCCACAGCTTGATTATGCGCTGCATGAAAAAAACTGCATATGATTTGGGGTCAATATTCAATGTAATTTAACTGGCCAGAAACGGCTCCTAGCCAATTAAATTGCCTGCTCGGAGCTAACTGGTCATTTTCAGCAGCACTTAAGCAGTTAGTTCCACTGAAAATAACTGGCTAGCGCTGAACTCAAGACAAGCTGTTTTGAGTGCATTCCAGGGGTGGAGTCAGCATTTGGCCAGTTAAGTGCTGATTTATTGTAAGGTCAAATGATTTTATTTATTGATTTGTTACATTTGTATCCCACAATTTGCCACCTATTTGCAGGCTCAATGTGGCTTACATAGTACAGTAGAGGCGATCGCCAATACCGGTATGAACAAATACAGAATGAGGTTATGGTAGAGTAAAGTTCATGTGTGACAGACACATTGGGAATCATAAGGAGGAAGAGTTAAGTCCAGTACGAGCTTTTAATTTGTTGTGTTGCAGGGTTGAGGCATTTAAGTTGGATCGTTAGGGTATGCCTTTTTGAACAGGTTAGTTTTTAGGAGTTTCTGGAAGATTAGGTGGTCATATGTTGTTTTCACGGCATTTGATAATGCGTTCTGTAGTTATGTGCTTATATAAGAGAAGCTGGATGCATAGGTTGATTTGTATTTGAGTCCTTTGCAGCTTGGGTGGTGGAGATTTAGGTATGTTCGTGTTGATTGTACGCTGCCTTGGCTGAATCTCTTCATAAAGGCAGTTAATAAATCCCAATAAATGAATAAGTAGATAACAGCAGATAAATCCCTGTAGGGTCCATCCAATATATTTCTATTGTATTGTATTGTCCAGGTTTGAAGAGTTAGTAAGTAGGCTTAAAAAAAAAAAAGAAATCCAGGTTTCACTGCCAACTCTTGAAGTTCTGTAAAAATAGTATGATATTTTTGGTTTGAAAAATCTTCTAGGTTTTCGTGGCGCTTTCCATCACCGTGGGAGGAGCCGTAGATCTGTACTAGAAGAACAGAAGTTCTAAATTGGTGTTTATCAAACCAATTTAGGTGGACCTTAATACAGTCAGGTGTTTAGGCTATCTATAATGAATTAGATAAATTTGTGTGTACCATCTTCATTGCACGCAAATATGAATGCATGCATATTTATTCATGCATATTCATTGAGGATAGCCTGAAAACTCAACTGGCTGGGACTCCCCAATAGAGACTTAGGAAGGAACCTTTGTGTGCAATCCCAGTCCTTGAAGACCATAAACTGGGTTTTAAAGATACTCTTCATGAATAGGCATGACATAGTTTTGCACATAGTTGAGGTAGTATATATGAAAATCTATTTCATGCATCCTCATGAGGCATATCTAGAAAACCTGCTCTGTTTGGGCCCTAAAGAATTGGAAGAGGACATCCTTGCTATATATTAACAGCCCATTACTATAAGATATGGCTTAGGAGGTTCAGTAAGAAGTAACTAAGTTAAAGGGAGACAATTCCAGTGTAAGGTAACAATGACAAAAATACAGGAGATTTTGCATGTTTCACCTTTCCATGTTTTTCTGGTTGCATTAGAATAACTCCTATCTGGAGAAAGCACTACAGTGCATTAAGTCAGCCATTTGGTGTATGCACTAACTTTCTGTTTCAGTGAATAATGTGCCATGTTGTGCTCAAGTTATTTTTAGTGTACTTCACCATTCATTAATTCAAACTATAAGGGACTTTGAAAATAGCATCTACTATAACATTGAACCCCCTCCCCCAACATACACACAAAATTTATGAGACCAGACCTGAGGTAATGGCCATATTTTAATGAAGGCTGGAATCTCGTGAATGTTGGCCTTCTGGAAATTAGTGAAAAAGTGTTAAGGCTTAACTCAGGTAATCAGTTATGGATACATGGTAAATGAATAGTGATATATGAGGAACAGACACACATGCTTCAGACCCAAAGTGAGAAATGTCTATTTTCACAAGCTTTCATGCACTTGCAATATTCTCAAAACTAAATTGTACAAATATATATGTTTTCTGCTCCTTAGGATACAATACAGCAGAGATGCCAAGTCTTACTCGTTAGGAGTGTGTCACAGTCATTTGAAGGCTGTGTCTCTCTCAGACTCTTTGAGGGGTCCTTTTACTAAGGCCTGCGCTGGTGTAGATGTGTGTATTGGACGCGTGAAGGTTCATTTTTCAGTGCACCTGCAAAAAAGGCCTTTTTTTGGCCAAAAATGGACATGTGGCAAAATGAAAATTGGAACTTGTCCATTTTGGGCCTGAGACCTCACCGACATCCAATGACTTAGTGGTAAGGTCTCATGTGTTAACCGGGCAGTAATTGTCATCACGTGTACAATACCGATTACCACCCGGTTAGTGCTGCACACCGGAAATTTTCCAGTGCGTGTAGTGGGCATGTGTTAAAAATGAAATTACCACCTGGGCCACGCGGTAGCCGGGTAGTATTTCCGAATTGGTGCACATTGGGCACGTGTAGGTGCCTACGTGGCTTAGTAAATGGGCACCTGAGCCCCTTCTGTCACTCATTAGACCCTGAATGCCAGTGCACTGATCAGGGGTGTAGCCAGACTTTGGCAGGAGGGGGGGCAGAGCCCGAGGTGAGGGGGCACATTTTAGCCCCCCTGGTGCCACAGACCCCCCCGCACTTTTGACCCTACCCAGAGCCCCGCCACCACTTTTAACCCTCCCCCCGGCGCCCCTCCACTTTCGACCCCTTCCCGCCCTGCCAACCCTCCCCTGCCGCTGTCACGTGCAGGACGTCTCACACAGAACCAGAATCTTAGGCTTCCACATCAGCTGCAGCAACGCACCGGCCCGGAGACCGGCTGAAGAGGACTTTGGCTGGCGGGGGTTGGGGTCCCCCGCCAGCACAGGTACCCGATAGCGGTGGCGGTGGGGGAGGGTTGACGGTGGTGGGAAGGGTTGCATCGAAAGGGGTGGCGGTGGCGGGGAGCCAGGGCCAAATCTGGGGGGCCCTGGCCCTCTTGGCCCCACGTAGCTATGCCCCTGGCACTGATCCTGATCACTACTTTCATGAGAGGCAAGTCAAAGAAAGGGAAGTCAAGTGGCCCAACCAGTAAGAAGCAATCTGAGAACACCTTTTTGTGTCCTATTCCTCCCCCTACCCCATCCCTTTTCCCTGTACTTAAAGGTACACATGCTCTGAAATGTATAGGAATATTTCTAGCCACTGATTGGAGAACAATTTTGAGCCCAGAGAATGTATTCATATTGCTTTTATATTCTTCCAGAGGCACCAAAGAAAGCAAATATTTTGTGTGTGTTTGTGTGGCGGGGGGGGGGGGGGGGGGGGGGGGGGGGGTCATTTACATTGCAATGCTACATTTTTTCCAGATTTATAACCTGGGTGCACAGTCTGAAAAATCTCACTCTTGGCCTTCATTATTGAAGTGCTGAAATATGCAACATGACTTCCAGCATGTTAACTAGATTGTATGCAAAATTTCGCACAAAACCTTGAGAACGGAAATAGTTTCAGTATAGTTTGTGGTGTTCTTGTTTTCCGAGATCCACTTGGAAACAGGTTGGTTGATAGCATTTCCCCTTTAGTGTGCATTTTTCACACATTCTATCATTACGAATCACAGCATATAACAATCATTTGGACTGATATTTAAACACCACAGTTTGTGCTTGTTTTAAGTGCCATCTGTGCTATTTAAATTATGCAGGTATATTCAGTGTCATTATACAGATTATGAATGGCACTGAATATACACACAGAGCCGTGAATGCTGTCGCTGTCTTGAGAATGATATATTCTGTCCACTATCCAGATGCATGGGAACAGAGGGGAACCACAAGTGCCATGGCACTACCAAAACTTTCCTTCCCTCCCTCTACTTCCAAGAGTTTAGCCTCTTATTTCACTTCCCCTAGGACAGCAGTGCTACAGTCAGCATTACAGAAGACACTTCATAACTGACTGGTGTGGGGCCTTGTGCATGTTCAAAACCTGCTGACTTCCTTATAGTAGATGACGGCAGATAAAGACCTATACAGTTCATCCAGTCTGCCCAACAAGATAAACTCATTACTCATAGTATGTGATATTTCATATGTATGCCTGACCTTTATTTGTCCTTGCCTTTTTCAGGGCACAGACTGTAGGAGTCTGCCCAGCACTGGCTTTGCTTCCCAATTACCAGTGTTGCCACCCAATCTCCTATAAGCTTCTGTGGATCCATTCCTTCTAAACAGAATTCATTTGTGTTTATCCCCCCGCATTTTTTAATTCCGTTATCTTTTTCATCTCCACCACCTCCCATGGGAGGGCATTCCAAGTGTCAGTTGTTGTCAGACATAGGACAGGAAGGAGGTGCTGTCAGAGGCTCTGAGGAAAGGGAGCCAGGCCTGGTCCCTTCCCCAGCTAGGCGGAGGGGGCCTGGGGAGAGAGGCCCAGGAAACTCCCAGGCTATGGGGCCTACAAGGCCGAAGGATCTGAAGGCCCGGCGGAGTAGCTCTCAGCCAGCCCCTCCTCCAGCACGAAGGGAGCGTAGTCCCCTGGACCGTAAAGCTTCCAGGGCCAGGGAGGATTGTGGATCTGGCGCCTCCTCCATGACCCAGCGGCGTCCAGGTAAGGAGCCTGAAGATCATGGGGGAGGAAGGAGGAAGGTTGAGGCCCTAAAGGTGCAGACCCAGAAGGAGCAAGGACAAGAAGGAATGGAGGTGGGGCAGGAGGCCCAGTTGGGATTTGTGGAAGCCGGCAGTGAAGAAGAGTGGTCAGAAGAAGGGGAGGAGGCCGGTGAGTGGGAGAAGATGGACCCAGGACAGTGTGCCAGAGAAACGGTGGAGCGGGTGAGGCACATCAAGTCTCTGGAGAAGGAAATAGAGGAGCTGGGGAAACGGTTGAAAATGACTAAAGCCATGAGTAGGCTTGCCCCAGCAGAGCATGGTCAAAAGTATAAGACGGAAGAAAAGCGCTTAACAAAGTTGCTGAAACAGAAGGAAAAAAGAATTGCTTGTTTTAAAACAGGCTCTGCAAATCCCTTGAGGGAGGTTTATGAGAATCAAGAGAGGATGCAGGCTGGTACATCTAAAACTATGAGCCAGGAGGTTTTCTCCCCAGCACAGGAATCTACCAGTTTAAGCTCAGGAACATTGTTTCACAAAAGGCAGTTGGTAACAGAGATTGTACAAAGTCCAAACAGTCAAAGTACATTGCAAACTATGAAAGCCCTGATGAGCCCAAGGGAAGAGGGAGTACTCAGGTTGGATACGGTTCCAGGAGAAGGGGGAGGGGCGGATTGTTTGGCCTCAGGTATTCCGGTAGAACAGAAAGGAAAAGACACAAAGTTACAACACTGTCATATTATTGAAACGGATGGAGACAGGCTTTTCACCCAGGACAATTGTTCAGTACCCACTAGTGGGGAAGAAGAACAGGGTGTGGAAAAAAGTATTGAACTTACCTGTATGGAGAGATTGCAAGAGAAGCAAAAGCCAGCAGGCTTCCAACTGCAGGAGCACTCCAAAGGTGCTCTGATTGAGGCAGCAGTTTCTGGTAATCAACTATCATCAGCTGTGCAGCTTGGCTCAGAGCAGGTCTGCCCGCGAGGTCAGGACGGACAGGAGGAAGAATCAGGAGAGGTCTCTGTTCAATCTGCAGTCAAGGTTGCAGGGGACCTGCTAGGGTATGGTTCCCAGGACATGGAGAATCAGCAGGAGAAAGAGGAGCGGGAACAGGAGCTGCATGGAATGGAGCAGGACATTGGACCAATTGCTCAGTCCAGAGTAGGCTCTGAAAGTGCACTAATTGCTAAAGCTCCTGATGTCCCAGTTGAAGGTCTGGGTTTGAACTGGTTGAGGGGGGGCTGTGTGCGAGGGGAGGGTGGGGGTCGGGGGGAGGGTCTTGGTCAAGAGAGGGGTATGCTTTCTTGTCGGCAGGTGGGGGAGGGGGATGTGGGGAGCCGGGATTCGGAGGAAGGGAAGAAGGGTATGGGAGAAGTGAGGGGGGCGGGGGAGGGGCAGGGTGCTCTTTCCTTTGCGGCGGTGGTGAGGGGTGAGGGGGAGGGGAGATGGGGGGGCGGCCAGTGCCTGTGGAGGGATCAAGGGGGAAAGGGGGGGAAGGGAGAGGGGCGGGGCAAATCCCCAAACGAAGGAATGTTGTGCAGATTAGATGGGTGGGGGAGGGGGCTATGCCTTCTCGGGAGATGGTTTTGAGGATGGTCATGGGTCTGGGGTTTGTGCCGGAGGACTTCTATGCCTGTATTCACCCAGTTAATTTGCCTGAGTACGATGTTAGTTTTCTAACGCAGAGGGGTATGGAAATCTTTTGGGAAAGGTATGAGGAGGTGAAAGGAAGGGGAGATTGGAGCAATTATGTGGTTATTCCTATTAGTAGACCTGACTTGGTGCAAGTCACTGTATTGGTACGAAACGAGTCCATTTCAGGGGCAGACCTGGCCTACTGGTTACAGAGGCATGCGGATTTGAGAACCCCGTTATCCAAACTCCCGGATCCAAGTAGGGTGTGGGCAGGGGGGTGGGGGGCTTGGGTTAAGCTAAGACAGGAAGGGCAAGTGGTCAAGCACATTCCTTCTGCGGCTTTTATTGGCCGGGACAGGATTCTCTGTTTTTACAAGGGACAGCCACGGCAGTGTTTCCGTTGCGGATCCTTTCGCCATTATAGTATGTCTTGCCCAGTACAACAGTGTGTAAAGTGCGGGAGTAAGGAGCACTATACAGAAAATTGTTCCTCTATCCGTTGCAATTTGTGCGGGGGTCTGGGGCATGCCTTTAGAGACTGCTCGAGGGCGCGTCATAATAGGAGGGATGAGGGCAGGGGGAATATGATTCGGGGAGAGGGGCAGGATCTAGGTCAGGGTTCTGGGGGTCTGGGGGTTGGGAGGGCTTGGGAGGAAGGGGGAGGAGAGGGAGGTTTGGGGGTACAGGGGAGGGGTGGTTTGCAGGGGGAAGAGGAGGGTTTACGGTTAGAGGAGGGCGGGGGTCTAGAGAATAGAGGGGGACAGGAGGGGGAGGGAAAGGGAGAGTGGGTTCAAGTGTCAAAATTAAAGAAACGGAAGGTTTCAAAGGGTAAGGGTTTGACATTACAGGGGTCGCCTGGGGTGGGGCAGGGGGGTAATCGATTTCAGATTTTGGAAGAAGAGGATGGGGGGGCAGAGATACAGGGGGAGGGGGATGATGGGGAGAAGGGACCTCAGGAAGAGGGAGGAGGGGAGAGGAGTCGGGGAAAGGATAAGGGGGAAAGGAGTCAAGGTAGGAAGGGAAGGGGTACCCATGACGAGGAGGGGGGGATGGAAGTGGAAGATGCTGGGGTTGGGGAGGAAGAGGGGGTTCCGGTAGGGAAGGGTGGGGGGGGTAAGAGGAGGATGGGGCAGGGGGTGGTTAGCCAGGAGCAGGCTCAAGGGGACGGTAGTGTAGAGGTAGGAAAGGAGGGGGAGGGGGTGCAGAGGGGAGAGGTTCAAGAGGGGAAGGTTGCAGGGAGGGATTCCGTAGGGTTTAAAAAGAAGAAAGGGAGGAAGAAAGGAATGAGGGAGGGGGGAGGGGAAGGTGGGTTTCAGGATACAAGGATAAGGGACTGGGCGGCAGAGATAGGGGATAATGGAGAGGAGGATTACATTCTGGGTAGCAGGTTGCCACAGAGAGTAGATAGTATGCAAAGGAAGGAGGAGAGTGAGGAGTTGCATGAGTCCTAATGGGGGGTATGGCAGGGCTTCTTCTGACGTTCGCCACCCTAAATGTGGCGAGTGTGGCTTCCCAGAGAGCTCAGTGTTTGGCCTATGAGTGCTTTTCTCAGGTTAAGGCCGATTGTTTTCTGATTCAGGAAACGCGTTTGCAGAACCTGGAGCAGCTGAGAAGGGCGCGCAGGGATTGGAGATGGGGACCCTCGGTGTGGGGGCTGGCAGGGGAAAGATATGGGGGAGTGGGGATTTTATTTAAGTCACATAAGGTGGAAATTCAGCGTGTGATGGAACTCGGGGTGGGGAGGTGTTTAGTGGTAGACGTATTATGGCAGGGTATGGCGTTGCGAATTATTAATCTTTATGGGCCACAGACTAGGAAGGAGCGCAGTTTGTTATTAGGGAAGATCAGGCCTTACTTGTTTACTGCACGCCAGGTAATTTGGGGGGGAGATTTCAATTTAATTCTTAGGAAACAGGATAGTGGGGGTACTAAGGTACAGGTGACATATGATGGGGTGCGCTTGCTCGGGATCATGAAAGAGGGGGGGTTGATAGATGTTCACATAGAACATTTCCCAGATGAGGATGGATTCACGTTTAGCAGGGGGAGATGTAGGAGCCGTATTGATCGGTTTTTGGTTCGAAGAGGGGTATGCCAGCGGGGGCCTCGCCTGCTGGACGTGGATTTTTCCGACCATAAACTGCTTCTTGTGGAAGTAGGGGGGTCGGCGGCTCATAGGATAGGTAGGGGGTTGTGGAGGATGAATTTAAGATGGGTCCAGGATGAGGAGGCTCAAAAGAAATATTTGAATTTTTTAGAAGACCAGTTATCCTTACGGGGGATCTTTCCCTCCAGAGGAGAATGGTGGGAGGTGGTGAAAAAACGGACGCGTTTCCTTTTCATGGGACAGGCACGGAGGAGGGGAAGGGAAAGGACACGTTTGGGGATGGCCTTGAAGCAAAGGAAGGATTATTTGATTTCCAAGGGAGGGAGGAAAGAGGATATCCAAGAATTACAGTGTCTGTTAGAGAAGACTCAATACGATCGGTATTCCTCTTTAGTTTATGAGAGGGACTTTGGTAAATTGATTAGCCCAGATCCCTTCGTTTGTTGTAGGGAAAGAAGAGAGCATAGGGTGGTGGAGGGTTTTAGGGATACTAGGGGGGTGATGCAGGATTCCAAAGAGGGAATATTGAAGGTGGTGGAAGAGCACTTCAGGGGTTTTTTTTCGGATCAGCACTTGGATGGGGGGAGGATGGATCAGTATGTGGAAGGGACTCCGGGGGTGGGGAATTGGGGGTCTCATCTCCAGGCCCTTTCGTGCCCCTGGACACTGCAGGAGGTTGAGGAGGCTATAGGGGCCCTGAGAAAGAGGACATCTCCGGGGCCGGACGGGCTGCCGGCAGAATTCTATCATACGTTTCGCAGGCGCCTGGCTCCGATTCTATTGGATCTCTGGGAAGAGGCACGTCAGAGGGGGTCTCTTCCAAAATCCTTGTTGGAGTCTGCATTGATTTTGTTAAGTAAGGGCAAAGATCCGCAGCTGTTAACTAACTGGAGGCCTATTGCGCTACTAAACTGTGATCGTAAGATCTTTGCGCAGATGCTCTTCAAGCGTATGCGGCAATTCTCGGGGGACTTGTTGGCAGCCTCACAGGCTTGTGGGGTGCCGGGTAGAGGGGTTCTGGAGGCTGCGGCATGGGTGAGGGAAGGTTTAGAGCGGAGTCGGGAGGAGGGGTCAGGGTGGCTGATGGTGGCGCTTGACCAAGAGAAAGCCTTTGACAGGGTCCAATGGGAATTTCTCTGGCGGGTTTTAGAGTATTACGGGTTCCCTAGGGATTGGGTGGCACAATTACGATTGTTATATTCTCATGCACATGCATTTCCATTGATCAATGGGTGGAAAGGGGGGGAATTTGAGCTGACGGCAGGGGTTCGGCAAGGGTGCCCTTTAAGCCCTTTGCTGTATGCATTTTCTATAGACCCTTTTATTAGGCGTCTGGAGCAGGGTGGGGTGGGAGGATTGAGGGGGGTGGAGGTAAGCACGGGAGAACAGTTGCGGGTGGTGGCATACGCAGACGATATTACTGTGTGGGTGGCGAACAAAGCAGAAGGGGATAAACTTTTGGAGTTCATCCACGATTTCGCAGGGGCTACAGGGTCACGGGTGAATATCCACAAATGCAACAGTTTGTGGTTGGGGCCAGGAGGGGAGCAGTTTGAATTAGGAGGGGGTTTCCCGGGGGTGGTGGATAGAATGAGGGTTTTGGGGATTTACTTTGAGATAGAAGATTATGCTAAATTCAACTGGGACAGTTGTCTTCAGGAAGCAAAGGGGCGGGTGGACAGGTGGAAGAGGTGGAAAATGTCCATGGAAGATCGGGTGAAACTCATCAAGACCCATTTGGTGCCCCTCTTTTTGTTCATCAGCTACATTTGTTTGGTACCTGAAAAGTGCTATGCCTCGTTGTATAGCATTTTCTTCCAGCTGCTGTGGGGCAATCGGTTGAATCCAGTTAAACGAAACACCACATATCTATCTAGGAAGGAGGGGGGGGGGTAGGGATGATCAATCCGGTTTTGTTTTTTAGTTCTTTGTTTGTGCACTTTAATCTAGGGAGAGCGGTGGGTCAGGCTCCTCCAGGGTGGGCGAGTAGTGTGCTGGGGTGGTGGGAGAGGGTTTGGGTGGGGTGGAGGAGAGGGGAGAGGGTAGGGGTATTGCGGAAAGGGGCTCCGGAAAGGGTAGGGTACTATAAAACGTTAGTAAAATTAGTACGGGTCTGGGGGATTCTAGTGGGGGAGATTAGGGATGGGAAGAGAGGAATCTGGGTGGAGAGAGTGCGCTCCCAGATGTTCTCTTCCCCTCTGGTACTTAGGGATGCTCCTAGGGAAGTGCTGAGGCAAGGGCTACGGAATATCAATTCGGAGAGGATTCCGGCTAAATATCGGGACATTGCCTGGCTGTCCCTACACGGCAAATTATATGTCAGAGAGAATCTGAGAGATAGGAAGATCCAGGACAGGAACTGTCCAAGGGAGGAATGTGTGGGGAAGTTAGAAACCATGGACCACTTTTTGAAGGACTGTCCCTTTTCCCGGGGGGTGGGTGACAGGGTTTCTGCTCTCCTCCAGATCCCCACGTTCCGTTCCTATACGTATGCGGACTGGGTGTATGGATATCGATTCAAGAGAGGTCAGCTGGATCCGGGGACAGGGTTCTTGATTTCGCTCATTCTCCGGTTCTGTCTTTGGATGGCTCGTTGCCGGGTATCCTTGCACCAAGAAGATAGATCCATTGAACAGGTCAGTTGGGATGTGGTGCGGGCGGTACAGCAAGTGGCGCAATGGGAAAGAGTGGAGAGGGATTCACCGATGGTGTCCTTGTGGTGGAAGCATGTGAGGTTAAAGGCCTTATGATTATAGTTACTGTGATGTTGTGTTGGTTTTAATTGTAGGGGGGGAATAAGGGGGGGAAAGGGAGGGGGAGGGGTGTATATACGTATAGGGGAAGAAGGGATTGTTTTGGTGATAGAATGGTTTGTGTTAGGCATGTGAATAGTGGTATTTATATGATTTCTGTATTTTTGTTATTCGTTGCTGTAAATAAAGAAATCTCCAAGTATCTACCACCCTCTCCATGAAAAAAATACTTCCTGACATTATTCCTGAGTCTGCCCCCCTTCAATCTCAATTCATGTCCTCTAGTTCTACCACCTTCCCTGCTCTGGAAAAGGTTTGTTTGCGGATTAATACCTTTCAAATATTTGAACGTCCGTATCATGTCACCCCTGTTTTTCCTTTCCTCTAGGGTATACCTGTTCAGGTCAGCAAGTTTCTCCTCTTACGTCTTGTAACGCAAATCCTGTACCATTTTTATAGCTTTTCTTTGCACCACTTCAAGTCTTTTTTTACATCTTTAGCATGATAAGGCCTCCAAAATTAACACAATACTCCAAGACTTATAGAGAGTCATCAACACCTCCTTTCTTCTGCTGGTTATACCCCTCTCTATGCAGCCTAGCATCTTTCTGGCCATGGCCACAGCCTTGTCACATTCCACCCCCTCTGATGTGATGTGTCTTCTGTAATACTGATTGTAGCATCACTACCCCGGGGGTAAAAAGGAAAGACATGACACCTCATGGGGAGAGAGAGATACTGAAGACCACCGGGGAGGGGGGGGGGGAGGGAAGGAGAGTGCTGGACACCATGGGAGGGAGGAGTTTGAGAGATAGGGAAGAGATGCTAGATGCAATGGGTGGGGGGACATAGGGGTGATGCTGGACTATAAAATGGTATGAAGGGAACGGGAGATACTGAGGTTGGGGGCGTTCTCGGGTCCCCCAAACAAAAAGATGTTCCGCTGCCCTGGCTGTACTAAATTTATCTGGATAGTGAACTAAATATCACCTCTCTCTAGGTAATTAACTGAGCATTCACACTCTGCGTTGGCATTATTTCAGATAGTGCCAGAGTAATCTGTGAGAATTTTCAATGGCACTATGCATATAGGGGTAATTTGATAAATTTTTCATGCATATAAGACCTGTTTTTATATGCATAAAAGGGCTTTTATATTACTTGTATTACTGAGCATGTGCTGGGTGTGGCATCAGCGGTGGCTGTGAGGGTATCTGAGGTTTTGATATTTAAAGTCGCCCATGATCACCAACCTAGGGAAACTCAGGGTCACTTCTGTAATCAGACGGAGGAGTTCTTGCACAAAGAGCAGCTAGATTGTTTAATTTTCTTGATTCTGATTCATTTAGATAAGGGATGGCAACTGCAGTTTGTGTCCCAAGTAAGGACTGCTACCCCTCCACCAACTTGCTTGGTCTTTGTTGATATTAGATGTCAAAATTGTTGGGCATAGCTCAGACAGTGGTAATCTCCCAGTTTCATTTAGCCAGGTTTCAGCTCCAGTCTTCAGGTCCTATGGCTGTTTTAAAATAATAGGTTACAGATTAGAAGTAAGAAGTTACGAATTTCATGTCCTCAGCCTTTGGCATGGTTGACCATTACACCCTACTACAAATACTTGACAAGATCGGCATAAGCAGACCAGTACTCAGATGGTATGAGAAATTCCTGACCAAGAGATCATATCAAGTCAAAATGAAACATGAACTATTTTCCCCCTGGAAAGCATCCTCAGGAGTCCCACAGGGATCCTCCATCTCTCCAATTCTATTCAACATCATGATGACCCCATAAGCCAAACTAGGTCTCAACCCATTCATCTTCGCCGATGATGTGACAATCTACATTCCAGTCGAAAGTGACATCAAGGCAATCTCAGAGAACATCAAGAGGCCTAAACACTCTACAAAAATGGGCCACTGCATTCAAGCTCAAACTCAACAGAGACAAGACACAATTCCTCATGTTAACAGCACCACACAATCAAACCATCATAGCCATAGACAGGACCATCTACCCCTCTCAAACAACCTAAAACTCCGTGGAGTCATCATTAGTCAAAAACTAACTTTTGAACCACAAATCACAAAGGTAGTAATGAACACTTTCTATACAATGTGGAAACTGAGGAGAATAAGAAATAACTTCCCCATAAAAGTCTTCCGTCTTATAGTACGATCCTTAGTTCTTACACACAAAGACTACTGCAATGCAACACACGCAGGATGCAAGGAATAATTCATGAAAAGACTCCAAACAGCTCAAAATACAGCTGCCAGACTCATTTTCAGGAAGACACGATATGAAAGAGCCAGCCCACTACTACAAGCACTCCACTGGCTTCCATTAAAAGCCCATATAACCTTCAAACACTGCCCAATGGTCTGGCTCATAGTCCATGGAGAAGCGCCAGCATACCTCACAGACATGATCATCCTACCTCTGGATTTCTTTAGACATTTAAATGCTGTCATTTACATTTGGGAATACTTCTAAAATAAGGACCTTAATTTTTTAGCATACACTGAATCAAAGTATTGTGCATTCAGTTATTTTTAGCATATAACAAACAATTTAGTGCATGTTAAAAAATGACAACCCCCGCTCCCTGAGCCAAACCACAAAATAAAAAAATATGAACATTTTTTGGCAGCACACTCCTAGAGAGGTTTGTTAGCTTTTTTCTTCCATCATCTATTATGTTGCTTTGGTAGTAAATGTAAATCAGGGCTGTTTCAAGGGGTTGTAGTGGCCTGAGCCAACTTTTGCTTTGGTGCCCCCATTAGCTCCCTTCCAGCCACTTTCCTCCCCCACCTGCATTATCTCCCCTCTAGCCAGCTCTTCCCTACCAACTCACAGGCATCACCCCAGCATCCCACTCTCATGAACCCTGACTCACCTCAAGTGTATCAGGAGTGATGGGGTGGGAGCAATTCTTTTCACTTCTGCCTCGGCGGTTGCCTTCTTCAAAATGGTGCATCTGACCACTAGTGGTAGTCTTGCAGTGCTACTGCTAGGAAGTTCAAGCTGCCATATAAGAGCTTTTTCCCTTATGTGGCAGCTTGAACTCCCTAGAGACAGTACTGCAAGACTATTGCTAGAGATCACCTGCTCCTGTCACCTGTAGGACCCTTGGGGTGAGTCAGGTTCCAGGGGGGAGATTGGGGCAATCCAAGAGGTGGGGTGGGGGAAGGACTAGCCATTTGGTATGGGAAGAAGTGGGGTTTAAAAAGCAGTGGGGATTTGGGGGTAGGATTACACTTTAGCCCCGCATTGAGGCTCACTGGGCCATGAGAGATTTGATGTTCCGTGAGGGAGGGGATTCTGAGGACCTCAGCTTCCTTGCATTGCCACCGGCACTGCTACAGGTTTAAATGTAAGAACAGGAAGTACCTGTTCTCGCATTTAAACCTGTAATTTTTATGGCAGTAGTGCAGGGAGGAGAGCACAGTGACAAGCAGGATGTTCTCACCACTGGATAGAGTTAGCCAGTGAAGCAGGCTTTTGGCACGCTTGTGCTTTGGTGCCCTGAGCCAGTGCCTCACGTGGCTCAGGCTATAAGCTGGCCCTGATGTAAACATTTATGGTGAATTTGATATTTTTTTAAAATTTTCAGTTTCAAAATATTACAAATCATAATTACCTCACTACGACAAATAGAAATAACATGAAGTAAAAATAAGATACAAAAATTTTAAAAGAACAAGGAAATAAAGATAAGCAATTCATACACAATAATGGATCCAAGATTACCCAAAATAGAATAAAGGAAATAATAAATCAAAATAGCAGGACATCGCCAACTCCATACATATTCTAACCAAACTCAGTAGATTGTGGAACTGATACTTGTATCCTTGCCTCTTCTCTAGACACAATAAATTCTATCAGTTGTCTGGGATCAAAGAACATGTATGACTTATTCTGAAAAAATATAACACATGAACAAGAAAATCTTAAGGAAAATTTCAGTCCCAACGCTTGTATTCTTGGCCACAAAGTCAAGAATTCTTGGCGTCGTTTTTGGATATCCCTCGATAAATCTGGAAATACTTTTATCTTTGATCCAAAAAACTTCTCATCCATTATGTGGAAATAAGACTTCAAAACCAAAGTTCGGCCCATTCCCAAAGCAAAACTTGCTATCAAAGTGGTTCTCTGAGTCATATATTCCAAAGTTGACTCCAAAAAGTCAGTGACATTGATCACTGACTGCACCCTATTTCGCAGACCCTCTCCACTGGAGCTTGGGGTGAGGTTCAGATATTGTGCCCTTACCACAGGAGATAAAGATTCAGATGGAATTTTCAAGCATATATTTCCATAACATATCTACTGATGTAAGCAAGGGAGATTTGGGAAAATTTAAAAACTGCAAGGAATTCTTGCAGCTTTGATTTTCCAGATATTCCATTTTCCTATGCATATATGCCTTGTCCTTAACCAATAAACTATTGAGCTCCTTTAGTTCTTCAACTTTATTTTCAAGGGAGCTAAGTTTGGAAGCATGTTGGCTCAGCTTAATGGAATGGGCCTCAATCACAACCTTCAAGTTTGTCAACTCTCCCACAGCTTGCACCACAGAAACTAGGATTGAGTTACGGAGCTGCAAAGTGTCCCACAAAGAGTCCAATGTAACTATTCCAGGTTTCTGCAACCACAGTGCTACCAACTCAGGAGGCTTCTTATACTCCCTAGCCTGGGTGGAGGCACACACATTTGGTTGCAAATACTGTTGTCCTTCAACCAAGCTGCTGGACACCAACAGGGAGGAAAATGCAAATGGCTAATTCACCAACAAAGGAGCAGGAGAGAACGTCTGTTCCCATCTCGATCCACAGTCACTTCCGTCAAGCTTCTGGGTTGCACAGACCTAAATCCCTGTGGGGGACTAAGTGAAACCCCACTCACACTGCTGCCGGAAGAGTTCTGAAGCACCAGCACAGTTGTTTGAAAAGTTGCAGCTGGAACCCCAGAGGGAGTGCAAAATCCCTCCAAAGGTGTCTGGCACAGCAGGGGAACAGTCCCTACAGATGAAGGACCCTGCCGGACAATCCAGATGAAGGACCCTGCTGGACAATCCCCTTCCTTTTCTTCCCCATGTTTCCAGGGGAACTCAGGACTTCCTTTGGCATCAGACTCCAAGGAGGTAAGGAGCTCCCACGGGTGCATCTGCTTAGGTGGACATCTTGGATCCTTGATATTAATTTACCATTTATTACCGGTCTTGTAAGTGTTCTATAGAATGAATAGAGCTTCTTAAGTGCTTTAATTTGCAAGATGTTGACATGATATGCTTTCTGTTGAAAAAAATGGAGACAATTTCTTTCTCGTATAAAAAGAACTGTGCATATGCCCTTATACTGGTATTTATAAAGCAATTGGCTGCAATATTAGTAAATTTTTGCTTTTAGTGAATCATTGTAAATATATTCATAATTTAATTATTTTGTTCTTAATATTGCATTCTATAAATAGCATAACTAAAATTATTATAGCGAATTTATTTATTTAAAAGTTATATAGATCATTTTACTGATGAAATTTCATGGTTCACAAAGAATAGTTTATACTGTAATTGGTAGTCTATTAATACAATCTCAGTTTAAAGACTTGATTTAAATGATTTAAATTAGTTTAAGACTCTAATATAGGCAAGGCATAGAGCTTTTTCATACATCCATACTAACATCTGGTTTTATAAATGATTTTTGGGGTTTCTGTTCCTTGATCCCTGTGGATTAGCACTGATTGCTTTCCCAGAAGAAACCACGCACTACTTAGGTTTGTTGTAAAGTGGGATTTGCAGCTGGGAGAGCAAATATTGCAAAGTAATTTGTGATGCTTTAATATGAAAGATATAAAAACATAGACAATAACAGCAGGAGTGGAAGATGGCTGTTCTCAACAGTTGCCTGTAAACTTGATCTCAAAACAGTCTGACAGGAGAGAGGAGAGGAGCTGAAGTGCTGAGCCTACCCATAAGCAACATCAAATTCAGAGTGGAGAGGCTTGTTTGGTGGGCACAGAGGAAGAGACATCAGTTAGATGCACTGGCTTGGGCCGATAAAAGCTGAAGGGAGAGCGGAGAGGAGCTGAAGTGCTGACCTTATCCCTGGGCAACACCAGATATGGGGTAGAGAGGCCTGTTTGGTGGGCGTGGAGGAAGTGATATCAGCTAGGCACGCTGATAGATTGTTGAAAGCTGAAGGCTGCTGCGGCATGTGACCTTGGGTATGTGCCCGAAGGGCTGTTCTCAAGGGGCATGCACCCTGGGAGATGCATGGTACTGCTATGTCTTCCAAAGTGAGTTGATCTTGACTATATGTTATGTAAAAACATCTGTGAAGGCCTCTATGAAAATCATTGTTTCAACTCTTCAAGTAACTGGCCCAATGGACAAGCATGTCCAACTAGTATTTTATGGTCCAGGTGGATCTAATATATTGAACTCTCCCTTGCTGGAGTCAGGTCCCTCACTTAGCCCTGATGGACGAGTTCCTCCTTACAACCTCCAGGAAACGGTTCCCATATGGAGGGCTGAGTGTCTGCTGTGTTGGCTACTCAGGAAGGTTCTGTTTTCCCTTCTATTGGAATGGTTTTCTTTCCTTTTCAACCTTCTGATGTTCATTTTGTTAACTGCCTGACAGGTAGGCTTCCTGCATTTTAGTGTGCGACATTTAAGTGAGCGATACTTAAACAACTGCATCATTATGCGCGTCATGTGAGCGTAGCATCACTTCAGCAACTGCATCAGTTAAGCGCATGTCAGTTTATTGCACATCAGTTAGCGTTTGTCTCACTGCTTACTGTAAAGCCTGTGAAATTTAGCTGAGGCCACAAATATCACACATCAAACTTGGCGTGTGATATTTGTGGCTTCAGCTACGTTTCACAGGCTTTATAGTACGCATGCAGCAACCACTCCAAAATATTCAGAATAACCCACAACACTTTCACTATATGGTTAAAACTTTATTTCAAAAAACTGACTGTAGGTTGAAAATATTACGATACATCACTTAACTTTACATATTCAAACGCATTTTAAAAGCAACACTAGATAAAAACGTTTTGCTGTTCACAGAATAATCTTCAATCGGTTTAATAATTTGCACATTTAGGCTTTTGCATTTCTTCAATGTTTGACAGTCTGACTGGACTCTGGAAACCCTCGTATACAATGCGTATTGAAGTCCTTCTTCACGTTGAAGAGCCACCAGTAATCTGAGGAAAGATGGATGGGGATTGTCAATCTGTGTTTGGAACACCCAGTACCACCCTTCAAGCTTGTTATTTGTTCTCAGAATACCTTCAGTTGTTCTTTCATGCACCATCCACATATCTGGTGGGAAACATGGATACCTTTGTGTGCCTCTACGATATCTTCGACCAATGTAAGTATCCCCAAAGCAATCCAGCAAATCTGATATCCCAAGATTTTTTGATCAACTTCATCCTGAAGATCATCAAATGCTTCACTGATGATCTTCAGGATGAAGTTGATCAAAAAATCTTGGGATATCAGATTTGCTGGATTGCTTCACTGATCTTGTGTACTAGTAAGAAAGCCAGAGAGCATAGCAATTTTGTTGTACAACACATGTCTTCGTTTTCAGTATAAGCCACAATCAATCCATTCCTTTGCACATTTCTCCAAACAGACTGAGTGAAATGGAAAAAGTAACCTTGAATATTGACATTTGGAAAATCCTGCTCAAAGGCTGCATTTGTCACAGATTCAAAGTCCATTATGCAAATTTCAAGCACAAGATTTTTAAAATAGTTTTAAAGAACCAACAGTACGTAAACACAAGGGTAAACATCTGCGCTTCAAACAATGTGAACAGCTGGCAGAAAAATGTGGGAACTGCATTAAATGTCCCATCACACATCCAGACTTTGGCAGAACTTAAAAAGATCCAACATAGAACTGCTAGCATATATTATGATAGGTTTTACATTTGGATTATCTGCATATGGACCAATATTTTCACAGTGAAGAAGAAAACGCACAGCGCTGCCTGAATGAACAGCAGTTTGATATTTTACAGGAATCTGCAAGTCAACAACAGAGATTGATTCAGGAACATACCCATCTGCGCATTTACGAACATGCTGAATTCTATGCGCCATTGGTGTTTTCAATGGAGCAGACACGAGTGCTTCTTTATTTCATTTCATTTCAACTTTAGTAAATGATGCCATTGCAGAACTGATTGTGCACCTAGAGGGAACATGATTTATACACTCATCATCAGCCATTCTTTGTAACTTCACCTTTAGCTCTTTAGCAGCAGGATTTGGTGGATGGGTATGGCCGCTCAGTTATTTACAATTGGCATTAGTTGCACTGTAATTAATAGAAGTGGTTAAACTCTCGTTACAATGTTGTTGATTACATTTTCAGTTTATTGTTGTTTTGTTCGTTTTGGGAAAATGATAAGAATAGCCGTTTATGTGAATTTTATATCTTCTAAACTTCCATAAACTGAAACGGTTTTCAGCGCAGATGCAGAATCAAAAGGGAACTAACACACATTCAAATTGTGTGCACTTAAATGACACAGTGACACCACACTCAACTGACATACGCTTAAATGATGTAATTGCTCAAGTGACACACTAACATGATGGATGCTCAAATGACTGGCAACATTGGCAGATATTTGGACCATACTTTCAAGAACAGGAGGGTTGTTAAGAGGGATAGTTTCCCAACTGTGTATGTTCACCAAGCAAACTGCAGCTGAAATTGATGAAGTTGAAAAAAGAGGTAAAGGGCTTAAAAAAGCTAGGATTGAGAAGGGTTCTCAAATTAGGAATTTATAGGCCTTCAGTCTATAAGGTATTAAGGACAATTCTTTTACATCAGAAGCTCTTCTGCGACTCCATTCCCAGATCACCCCAGCACTAACTACACAGTGGTCAGAGGGGATATTCAGTGGCCCCATGCAGTTAAGTGCTGCTAAATATCCAGGGACAATCTGCTGAGTGGGCTTGAGGTAGGCAGAACTTTTCCTGCCCTCTTAAAAATATCAACTGCATGGAACATAGGGGCCCTTTAAGGATACTGTTGTCAGGGCATAGGCCTCATATTTCATGCCTTTCTTGCCACTTCCACTTGATGATCCTTAAGTCCACTCATTGGGTGTATGGCTCACAGAATGGGCACAACCTTTGGAATGTGTCATTTGAGGCATCTGAGCCCTCTGTATCTACAGCATGCTGGTGCTACAAATGATAACTCCTTGGTGGGGGGGGGGGGGGGGGGGGGGGGGAGATTAGCAAGCTAGACACATCATGACTTTTTTTCAGGATTCTAAAAATTTGCAAATTACCCATCTCAAGGCCAGAAAGATGGGTAAATGTGTGGATATTTTCAGAGTTTAGTCCACTACAGCTCTCCAGTATTCTCCCCTTCCAGTGCAGAAGCTGTGGTAGAATCCAGTCAATGGGAAGTCTTCTAGGCACAGAAATGAGAGGCTGAGTTGCCAGGGCTGTGGGGGAATCTGAGCTCTGCAAAGGGTCTTTGGGGGGGGGGGGGTTGCAAAGGAGGAGGACTGAAGAATGGCCCTGGTTTGGTGATGGGTCCTACCAGAATCTGCCAAATAAGCAAAAACTCCCTTATTTGGCAGACTGAATCTGCTCAGTGCATTCCAGAATGCCCACGTGGGGCCAAGTGCTCCCATTTTGCAAGATGTCAGTGCCATTCAACTTCCAGGTGCATGGGGAAAGGTCCAGGGGATCATTTTGGGGTACACTAGACCCAGGGAATTTTTAGTTTGGACATTGGGGAGGGGGGTCTACTAGACCACCATGGAGTTTGTTTTGGGTGTAGGGGGATGGGAAATCAGAGGAAGGGGTGATCTCTGTGGTTGGTGGTGAGAGGATTGCAGGTTATTTTGGGGGCTAAGGGATAGGGGGATCAGATGGTCATCTCTGGGGTCAAGGGTTGGGGGATCTGGGGGCCTCAGAGAAGAGCATGATCTGAGTTGAAGTGCTGCACTTCATCTCAGATCACCTTCTGCTTCAAAGCCAGGGCAAAGTTTCGGGTCCTCTATACCTCCTCTGACTTGGTGTTAGAGTCCTGGTGTGTGCTCAGGCTTTCACTTGTTAGTACAATTTTCTGTATCTGTGCTGAATAGTGAATTAACCCTATTAATCTTTTTGAGAATATGCTATGCGCTCAAGGCTTTGCCCAGGATTAGCAGTTGTAGAAAAATTATTTTCTGCATTGCACGCCCACAAAATTGTGTACTAAAATCATGCTAACTTTGCGCAAAACCTGAGCACACTTTATTGTATCAGCCCTACAGGACGTTTGAAGGGTGCAAGGGTGGGGAAGGGGTAGGGGAGTGGGGAATGATATGCACAGATAGAAAGGTTAATGAGAATGATATGACAGTGCAGAACTCATGGTAGCAAAAGACACATCTACATGGACAGATGACAATCAGAGCAGAGGTTTATCAAATGTGGCTGCACAATTGCTGTCTGGGTGTACCAGATCTGACCATATTTCTCCTGTTTTATTACGAAATTATCAAAAACCAATGTAGTTCTTTTATTTTTTGATAATTTGGTAATAAATAGAAATAAAATAAAACATAGAAAAGAAAATAAGATGATACCTTTTTTAATGGACTACATATATTTTTTGATTAGCTTTTGAAGGTAACCCTTCTTCTTCAGATCAGAAATAATATGATAATTTGGTGGATCCAGTTTAAAGTATTGACTTTTATGTTCAAGGCATTGAGTAATGATATTCCTTTATGAGTAGCTACTACTTTTTGAATGTATCAGTGTGCAGCAGTGAACCAAAAAAGCAAACAGAATGTTAGGAATTATTAGGAAAGAAATAGAAAATAAGCCAAAGAATATTATAATACCTCTGTTTTACTCCATTGTGTATTGTGCAAACAATACTTACCTTGAATATTGTTTGCAAATCTAGGTGCCACATCTCAGAAAAGATATAGCAGAATTTTCAAAGATACAAAGGCAACCAAAATGATTAAGGGGATGGAATGGCTCTCATATGAGAAAAGGCTTAAGAAGTTAGGGCTCTTCAGCTTGAAGAGATGACTGAGGGAGGATATGATAAAGGCCTACAAAATTCTGAGTAGAAAGAATTGGTAAAAGGGAATCACTTGTTTACTGTTTCAAAAGGCATAAAGAATAGGAGACTCTCCATGAAGTTACATGGAAATACTTTTAAAAGAAATAGGAGATAACATTTTTCACTCAACAAATAGTTAAGCTCTAGAACTCATTGCCAGAAGATGTGGTAACAACAGTTAGCATATCTGAGTTTAAAAAAAGGTTTTGACAATGTGGCGATGGCTTTGTAGTTTCCATCATATAGATCCTACTACAACCCCATTATTGCCTTTGTGATATAACAACGCCTTTCCGCTAGGCATGGACTACAAGCTTTTTGCTATCTGGGCCTACAAAGGCATACATTTCTTGCATAAGGATCTGGAAGACAATGGCAAGCTTAAGGAGTTTGGCTCTCTGTGGGTGGAATTTCACCTGCCATACCATGCAACTTCTGTTACCTACAACCTCAACATTACTTGACTACTCTGAATAAAGCTTCTGTCACATATGAGACTTTAGATGAGGCATTAACCCTGGAATCTCAGCGTAAGTGCACTTGACATTTGATTTCATCACCGTCATTTGAAGGACTGTGTGGCGCCACCTCACTTTGCTCAGTTGAAGAGGCCCTGGCTGAGGACCTAGGCTGCCCCATTTCAGAGGGTAGCCTGTTTTCAGGGCTCAAGGCTGTTCGGGGCCTTACAAACTATGTCCCTTATTGGGAATTACAATATAAAATCCACTTTAAGCAAGCACGTTTAGGAGAATAGTAAAGTCTAAAGTGGATTTTATATTGTAATTCCCATTATATTGTAATTTGCTCCTCCTCAGCCTGTCTTAAATGTGGTCACTTGAATGTCTCATTAGGTCATGCGTTGTGGCAGTGTCCATCTGTACAATCCCTTTGGCAACACGTTATGGCTTTACTCTCCAGAATCTGGTCCCTGTCAATCCCGGTGCTGCCAAGTCTTCTATTTGGTGTTCTTCCTGCTGTGACTCCACGCCGGTGAGGCGCTTGCAGTTTTTTCTGCTGGGCGACCCTGATGGTATTGAAGGTACTCCTTTCTTCCTGGCTTTCAGAGACTGCCCCCTCGGAGCAAACATGGCAAGCAGCTATGATACATGTTCTTACTATGGAGTGGCAATAGGTGAGGTGCTTGGACTCATTGGCGGGGTTATGGTTTCAGGGCACTTGGGAAGCTGCTTTTTGGTCTACTTTGACATGTCCTGCAAGCAGCAGGATTCTGAACTGTTGAATGGAGTTTTTTTTTTCTTTTTCCGGCCAGCCCCTCAGGGGAACGAGAATGGGGGTGGGAGGTTTGGGGGATGGGACTAATTTTCTTGGGATGGAATAACAATGAAAATCTTAAGTGTGCTATTTGCATTGTTTCTTGTGCATTTCCTGAGAGCACTTTGCTTGTTTACCAATGTTTTATTTGTTTCTTCTGTTAACGCAGTTAATACAAATGATTTATATACAAAGGTAGGTGCTCCTTTCTGTGCAGGGCAAGGAAACATCTGTGCATCGCACAGAATGCTTATTTTAAACGAATGAGCTTGTAATACATTTGCATAGGATTATTAGTAGCTGCTATGGAGATTGGTAAAAGCAATGCAGAACCCCTTTGTGCATTAGACGCTGAATAACGTGCACGCTACACTGGCTACAGCCAGTCTAAATCAAATGTTGCAACCATAGCAAGCTTTGAGCATTGGGGCCCTGATGTGCATTTTTTCAATTTTATAATGCTTGTTACTGAAATAATCTGTTTGAATGAAATAAGATTTTCTATAGCTAAATAGTGATGTAGTATAAGGCTTTTAAATATGAGAATATTTGAAGTGACTTGGGAAAGCCTTTGCTTATCCCTGGGAGTAAGCATCGATGAATGGATCCACTCTGGAGAATTTTGCTGAGTACTTTTTACCGTTATTGACTACTGTCAGAGACAGGATGCTGGGATTGACGGACCTTTGGTTTGACCCAACATGACATCTTTCTTATAATAGTTTCAGGTGGTCACCTTTCAGTTTATAAATTGAAAATACCAGATTACAGAAGTACTCTCTCATTAAGTCTCTAACCTGATACTTACTTTCAATTAAACAATAGCTAATAGCTTGGATACAGTTTATGTTTATGTAGCTGAAGGAATGTCATCTACATAAACAAGTTCACAATGAACCCAAGGAACAGATTACAGAATTATTTTGCAATGTAATTTTCTTTTGCGGGTTATAAAAATTTGTTTTGTCACGCATGCTAAATGTAGGGTTCTGGCTATAAATATTGTTGTTTGGATTTTAGAAAGATGGAGTAGATGTTTACACAAATATTTTTGTTTCTTGTTTACTAATACTGTTTTTTCACTTTTCAAAGCTATATGCATCATAAATATGCCTAAATTATGGTAACTATGTTAATTTGTGCTAAGTGTTTAAAATAATTTTCTGATGTCTGTATATACTGCTGGAGTCTAATGTTTCTCTTTTTACTTTTTATCAATGAAACCTAGACTTCTTATTAAAATTTTAAAATGTATAATTTATAAAGAAAAATCCCACAAAAATCACGAATCTAAAAAGTAGATCAGTTCAAAATTCAGGTTAACAAGCACATGTAAAACAAAGAAAGGTGGAGAATAGCTGTTCAGCAAGCAAACACAGTTTAGTGAAGATTTGAGCTACAGTTCAGCAGTTTTACAGCAAAGGTAGAAGTGTAGGACAATCTATTTTAGAACAAAGATTACGTGCTGTCTCCAGCTCGTGGTGTTCCTCTCTTGTTAGAGTAGGGCTGACAAACCTATAACTTGTGCTCTCAAAATAGCTCTTATAGCCAATTGAACTAGCACACAGGAGACACAACTTCCCACTGAAAATAAATGAAGTCTCACAGATGTTGACATCAGCCATTCTGGTAATTCTACATGGCACCAAGACTCAAGAAGATTCATCATCATGGCTTTCGTGCCCAAACCGTCTGCGTTTACATACCATGGCTTGGTAATCAGTTAATTAACTGAGAACCTATGTTTTTATATAAAAGGGAATGACTTCAAACATCTTAAATGCTAGTTTATGAAACAGTAGATATGTTTGTATCGTTATATAATAGGATTAAAAAACTACATGAATGCAATTTTAGTGGTTTGTTTAACTGTAGTTATGTTACACAGCATCAACATTGCAAGATTCAGCTACCGCCCTGTGTTTCTGTGCGACTCATTCCCTGCAACAAAAAGATGGCTAATGCAGATTTTAGGAACTTCTAAAGAGGTATTAAAAGTTAACAAACAAAACAAATATTAAAAGGGAATAATGATAGCTAACCATGGAATATGAGAACTGTATTGTATTTTTACTAGACGAAGAGGCCCTTTTACAAAAATGCTTTAAAATTTGCAATTACAGCGGCTTAACACTGGATTTTACTGAGCGGTAGCTGCGAATTTTACGTGGCACCTTTTGGGGGCATCCCCACTATTTTTATTGCTGGCCATAAGTTAATGTTCCCATTAGCACAGGGTTCCTGCTGAGAGTTAACGTGGGACCCCCTTATCACCTCCTGCTGAGAGTTAACGTGGGACCCCCTTATCACCTCCTATTTAGGAGGTGGTAAGTGGTCCTGTGTTAACTCTGTATTAAAAACAGGATATCTACATTTGCAAAGATAAGTATTTAAACGGAGGAAAAAGCTTCAAGTGAACCGCTAGGACACTCCTTTTGTTAATAAATCAACTTTAGGGAGGCCTGCAGAATCATCACTGGCAAAAAAAACCTCCTGGCTTGTTACTTTATTAAAGCTCTTCACATCAATTTCTAGATGATTTTGAAAGAAACTTAGCTTTCCAGCTGTCCAGTGTTCGTTGTAACTACCCACGGCCTGACTTTGGCCAAGGTTTCGGTTACTGCTTCAGGGTCACCATGGACTCTAACTGGTATATTTCGCTGGATCAGTGCTCTTGCAGGCCTCCCTAAAGTTGATTTATTAACAAAAGGAGTGTCCTAGCGTTTCGTTTGAGGCTTTTTCCTCCGTTCAAATACTTATCTTTGCAAATGTAGATATCTTGTTTTTGATTGGTTATTAGAACTAAATTGGTATTCTACAAGCTTCACTTAGATTCTTAGATTTAACTCTGTATTAACCAGTTAGCGCATGGTAAGTGTAATGTATAAGCTGGTTAACACTTCCATGCCTACTCTCTGCCCATGCCATACCCTTGAAGGAAAATATCTGAAAAATGAAGTAACGCATGGTTTACTACTACTACTACTTGACATTTCAAAAGCACTACTAGGGTTACGCAGCGCTGTACAATTTAACATAGAAGGACAGTCCCTGCTCAAAGAGCTTACAATCTAAAGGACAAGTGAACAGTCAAGTAGGGGCATTCAGATTGGGGCAGTCTAGATTTCCTGAAGGGTATAAAGGTTAGGTGCTGAAAGCAACATTGAAGAGGTGGGCTTTGAGCAAGGATTTGAAGATGGGTAGGGAGGGGGCCTGGCGTAAGGGCTCAGGAAGTTTATTCCAAGCATAGGGTGAGGCGAGGCAGAATGGGCGGAGCCTGGAGTTGGCAGTGGTAGAGAAGGGTACAGAGAGGAGGGATTTGTCCTGTGAGCGGAGGTTTCGGGCGGGAACATAAGGGGAGATGAGGGTAGAGAGGTAATGAGGGGCTGCAGACTGAGTGCATTTGTAGGTAAGAAGGAGAAGCTTGAACTGTATGCGGTATCTGATCGGAAGCCAGTGAAGTGACCTGAGGAGCAGTGGCGTAGCCAGACCTGATATTTTGGGTGGGCCCAGAGCTAATATGGGCGGGCACTATATATATAGATAGATATAGAGAGAGACATGAGTAATGTTTCTTGGGATACTACAGAAGGCAAAACAGCGAAGATGACTAACAAAAAACAATGTCCAAAAATAAAAAATAATAAAAAAATAAAAATCTAAAAATAATAAATTATGTATTTAAAAATATAAATACATAAAATAGATGACACTTAAATGATAAAATATACTTTATTAGCCATAAAAAATAGGCCTATTATCGATTGTACTTAAGATCCTTCAGCCTATCAGTGATTATACTTAAGATCCTGTAATGTCTACATCATAACAACATTGTAAGCCACATTGAGCCTGCAAAAAGGTGGGATAATGTGGGGTACAAATGCAATAAATAAATAAAATAGGGAGAAAGGGACTCTACACAGCTGTGTTTCGGCCGTACAGGCCTGCGTCAGGAGTCTAAACAAGTCAAAACATATAAATTATACAAACCAGATAATAACATATAAATGTAAAGAGACTAAATAAATATCTGAGACAGTATTACATTGCAAGAGATATTCCTACACCTACAATATTGACCATGATAAAATTAATGTAACGCAAGAGATAGTGAAGAGACATTATCTGTATCAACCTTTTACAGATTGAGAATAGCCCTGGCGGTAGAACATTTACAATTGAAGACACGTATACATTTTAAAATATAACGTGTGAACAGTAACAAAGTGGTATTATTTAAACTGGTTAAATTATTGCTAATACATGGATCAAATACATGTTTAAAAATATCAGATACGTGAGTATTAAAAAGTGGACAATATATCATACAAATATCTACAATCAATGTCACGTTCTAAAAATAGGCAGTATATATATATATTAATATATACTTAATGATTAAAAACTTGAAATTTTTTTTTAAAATTCATAATAACTAATCAACCTCTGTACTTTTATTAACATAGGGTAAGAGTACCATCTAATAGTGCAGTAAAATTTCTTACTGCACTATTAGATGGTACTCTTACCCTATGTTACTTAAAAAAAAAAATTACATGATGATTATGACGAAAAAAAAGCATTTACAATTTTATTACCTGCTGGCTGCTGCTGGGCTGGGCTGGGCTGGCAGCTGCTGCTGCTTACCTTGGCAGTAAAGTTACGGAGAGTCGAATGAATCGATTTGAAGAACTTTTCCCAAGCCAATTTTTCCCACATGCAGCTATTTTTTTTTTAGCGGCCTGCCCTCAGATGCCACGAGCGAGCGGACTGAGCTAGAGCGAGGCCCATGTCCAATCATTAGCGCTGCTACCGCTACCGCGTAGGATTGGATGATGGAATCATGGGAAACAACTACGAAGTGCTGCGTGGCCCTGCAAGTGCATTCCCGAAGGTAGGCGCCTAGGCGGTGGGCCGATGTTGTCTGAGCCTGGACTAGAGAGATCAGCTGAGCCTGAGCGGGTGCCCGGCTGCCCGCGACGTGGTATGCTAGGCTGCCGCTGCTGCAGTGTGTGTGTGCTTGGGTGATGGGCGGGCCTGAGACGAAATTGGGCTGGACTCTGTCGGAGCCTGATCAGCTGAGCCAGAGCGGGTGCGGGTGCCGTCCCTGCCCCCTGCCGTGCTGCTGCTGCAGCAATGTGTGTGGGCTTGGGTGGGCGGGCCTAGGCCGAAATTGGGTGGGCCTGGGCCCACCCAGGCCCACCCGTAGCTAAGCCCCTGCTGAGGAGACGGGTAATATGAGTATATCGGTTCAGGCGGAATATAAGACGTGCAGCAGAGTTCTGAACGGATTGAAGGGGGGATAGATGGTTAAGTGGGAGGCCAGTGAGGAGTAGGTTGCAATAGTCAAGGCGAGAGGTAATTTTTTTTTTTGTTTTTTTTTTGTTACATTTGTTACATTTGTACCCCGCGCTAATGAGAGCGTGGATGAGAGTTCGGGTGGTGTGCTCAGAGAGGAAATTTTGCTGATGTTAAAGAGGAAGAAGCAACAGGTCTGCTGGATATGCGCAGAGAAGGAGAGGGAGGAGTCGAAGATGACTCCGAGGTTGCGGGCGGATGAGATGGGGAGGATGAGGGTGTTATCAACTGAGATCGAGAGCGGAGGAAGAGGAGAAGTGGGTTTTGGTGGAAAGACGATAAGCTCGGTCTTGGCCATGTTCAGTTTCAGGTGCCGGTTGGACAGCCATGCAGCAATGTCGGATAAGCAGGCCGATACCTTGGCCTGGGTCTCCGCGGTGATGTCTGGCGTGGAGAGATACAGCTGGGTGTCATCGGCATAAAGATGATACTGGAAACCAAGAGAAGAGATCCGTGAACCCAGGGAAGAGGTGTAGATTGAAAAAAGAAGGGATCCAAGGACAGATCCCTGGGGAACTCCAACAGAGAGAGGGATGGGGGTGGAGGAAGATCCATGAGAGTGTACTCTGAAGGTGCGGTGGGAGAGAGGAGGAGAACCAGGAGAGGACAGAGCCCTGGAACCCAAATGAAGACAGTGTGGCAAGAAGTAAATCATGATTGACAGTATCAAAAGCGGCGGATAGATCGAGGAGGATGAGGATGAAGTAGTGGCCTCTGGATTTGGCAAGGAACAGGTCATTACAGACTTTAGAGAGTGCTGTTTCTGTCGAGTGTAGAGGGCGAAAACCGGATTGAAGTGGATCGAGGATGGCCTGAGAGGAGAGAAAATCAAGGCAGCAGCTGTGAACGGCGCGCTCAAGTATTTTGGAGAGGAAGGGTAGGAGGGAGATGGGGCGGTAGTTGGAGGGACAGGTAGGGTCAAGTGATGGTTTTTTGAGGAGAGGTGTGACTACGGCGTGCTTGAAGGTGTCAGGGACAGTTGCAGTGGAGAGAGAGAGGTTGAGGATATGACAGATGGAGGGGGTGACAGTATGAGAGATGGTGTTAAGTAAGTTGTGGGGATGGGATCAGAGGAACAAGTGGTGCATTTCGAGGAGGAAAGAAGGCGGGCGGTTTCCTCCTCGGTGATATCAGGAAAGGAGGAGAAAGAGGCCAGGGTTGGTTGGTTGAGGGAGAGGGTTGAAGGGTGAAGAGGAGGAGGTGGCTTGGTAGTGAACTCAAGGTTGATCTTTTGTACCTTGTCGCAGAAGTAGTCAGCCAGTGATTGAGGAGAGAGTGAAGGGGGTGGGGGTGGGTGGGAGCGGAGGGCACTTTGAGGAGGGAGTTAAGGGTGGTGAAGAGACGATGAGAGTTGGAGCTGAGAGAATTGGTCAATTGGGTGTAGTAATCCTGTTTGGCAAGGAATAGGGAGGACTGGAAGGAGGATAGCATGAAGTTGTAATGAAGGAAATCTGAACAGGCAAACTACCTCAATTCTCCTTAACATGGTTGTGTAGTAGCCTGTATCTGTGCATTAACCATGTATTACCGTGCATGAAGTGCCAGATTCAATAAATGGTGCCCAAAGTTAGGTACCGTGGAGAGGCATAATCGAAAGGGACGTCCTTGTTTCCACCTGGACGTCCTCGCAAAACGTCCCCATCCAGGGGCGGGGAAACCCTTATTTTCAAAACAAGATGGACGTCCATCTTTTGTTTCGATAATATGGTCAGGGACGCCCAAATCCTGAAATTTGGTCGTCCTTAGAGATGGCCGTCCCTAGACTTGGTCATTTCTGGTTTTCGGTGATAATGGAAACCAAGGACGTCTATCTCAGAAACGACCAAATGCAAGTCATTTGGTCATGGGAGGAGCCAGCATTTGAAGTGCACTTGTCCCCCTGACATGCCAGGACACCAACCGGGCACCCTAGAGGGCACTGCAGTGGACTTCATAAATTGCTCACAGGTACATAGCTCCCTTACCTTGTGTGCTGAGCCCCCCAAAACCCACTACCCCCAACTGTACACCATTACCATAGCCCTTATGGGTGAAGGGAGCACCTAGATGTGGGTACATTGGGTTTGTGGTGGGTTTTGGATTCCTCCACAATGTAACAGGTAGGGGGGGATGGGCCTGGATCCGCCTGCCTGAAGTGCACTGCACCCACTAAAACTGCTCCAGGTACCTGCATACTGGTGTGATAGACAGGTATGACATCTGAGGCTGGCAATCAATATTTTAAAAGATGTTTTTTGAGGGTGGGAGGGGGTTAGTGACCACTGGGGGAGTTAGGGATAGTCACCCCCAATTCTCTCCAGAGGTCATGTCATTACGGGCACCTTTTTGTGCCTTGGTCATAAGAAAAACACGACCAGGTAAAGTCGTCCAAGTGTTCGTCAGGGACGTCCTTGTTTCATTCAATTATGTGTTGAGGACTTCCTAGTGTTAGGCACGCCCAAGTCCCGCCTTCACTATGCCTTCAACACGCTCCCTTGAACTTTGGCCGTCCCTGCAACAGAAAGCAGTTGGGGATGTCCAAAATCGGCTTTCGATTATACCAATTTGGATGACCCTGGGAGAAGGACGTCCATCTTCCGATTTATGTCGAAAGATGGGCGTCCTTCTCTTTCGAAAATGAGCCCAATTAAGATCTTCACTAACCCTCTAATGCTATTAAAAAATCAGCACCTAAATTAGGCGCCAGCTGGCAATTTAGATGCCAAAAATGCTAATCGTGATTTGATAAAGGTCCATAACGCCTAATTTTCCGCGCATTACTAGGCCATCGTGGCCAATTTGCAGTGCCAAAAAAAAGAGGTGGAGAATGGGCGTTCCTTGAATTTCTGTGCGAAAAGTGTATTCAGGAAATGTTGTCAATCCTGATGACACTAAAGATCCGTGTCCAAGTTTTGCACCTGCTATAAATAGCGCTCAAATCCAGCCATGTTTGTCTTTTGGGACACAGAGAGTGTGTTGGCATGTTCTACTGTGTTCCTACATCCTACTCACCTGCATTCTGTCCTTTCTACTTCCTACTCTGTCTTTTCCCATTCATCTTCTGACCCTTACCTCCACCCCTGTTTCACTCCCTGACCCTCTATAACATCCCTGTATGCAAGTAGGTTTTTGTGTGTATCTGCAGCCACTGTTTGTCTTGGGTGAGTGTGTGTGTGTAGCTGCAGGAGGAAGGATGAGTGCTGTGCATTTCATTGTTGCCGCATTTCAGGCTTGGCAGACATAGAGACAAGAGGGGAGCGGGAGGGGGGAGAGGGAGAAGTGCAGTGGGTTTATAGTCCTAGGGCACAGTTCATGGACCTCACAGATAGACAGTGTAGACACAGATACTGCTTTGATAGGAAGACCATCATGTGCCTCTGTGAGCCGCTGCAGGAAGATATGGAGCCCAGTACTTGGAGGAGACATGCCCTGCCAGTGCATGTCAAGGTGAGGTGATCGCAGCCTGTCTGAAGTGCACTTCACCCACTAAAACTGCTCCAGGGACCTGCATACTGCTGGCAGGGAGCTGGGTATGACATTTGAGGCTGGCAAAAAACATTTTTAATGGTTTTTTTTTTAGGGTGAGAGGGGGTTGGTGACCACTGGGGGAGTAAGGGGAGGTCATCCCTGATTCCCTCCGGTGGTCATCTGATCAGTTCGGGCACCTTTTTGAGGCTTGGTCGCAAGAAAAAATGGACCAAGTAAAGTTGGCCAAGTGCTCAGGGACGCCCTTTTTTTTCCATTATTGGCCGAGGATGCCCGTCTCTTAATCATGCCCCAGTCCCACCTTTGCTACAGTGCCGACACGCCCCCGTGAACTTTGGTCATCCCTGTGATGGAAAGCAGTTGAGGGCACCCAAAATTGGCTTTCGATTATGCCGATTTGGGCAACCCTGAGAGAAGGACGCCCATCTCCCGATTTGTGTTGGAAGATAGGCGCCCTTCTCTTTTGAAAATAAGCCTGATGGTTTCTCAGTGACTGGAGAGACGGAATTCACAAAAGGTGCGAGACGGACACAGAAGATGTCTAATTAGAAAGAGGATGGTATAAAAACAAAACCTAAATGACTGCATGCGTGTTGATGTGTTGAGTGGAGCTTAGACGGCGTCTCCGGCTGTGAGGAACTAAGGCCAGTGTTGGTTAGACTTCTATAGTCTGTGTCCCATGTATGGCAAGACGGATTAAGATGTCCTGGAGAGGGTTTTGATGGCAACTCCAGTAGTTGGGACATAAGGACAGTGCTTGGCAGACTTCTACAGTCTGTGCCCCAAAAATGGCAAAGAGAGATCAGGATCAAACAGGGGCGTAGCCACGGATGGGCCTGGACGGGCCCAGGCCCAGCCACTTTTGCTGCAGGCCCGCCCAGCCTCTTCTGCCCGCTCTCCCCGTCTGCGTGGTCTGCTCACTTTTACTGCCTTGAAGCGCTGTTCTCTCTCCAGCACTGGCGATTCCCATAGCCAGCCTTCTGCTAGCGCGCATTGTCAGGGCCTCTTCTCAGGCATGTCCCGCCTACTCTGCAACTTCCTGCGTCCCACCTTTGCGGAAAACAGGAAGTTGCAGAGTAGGCGGGACACACCTGAGAAGAGGCTCTGACGACGCATGCTGGCAGAAGGCTGGCTATGGAAATCGCTGGTGCTGGAGGGAGAACGGCGCTTCAGGTCAGTAAAAGTGACTGTCGCGGGGGGGGGGGGGGGAGTAGCGGGTGGAGAGGAAATGTGGCGGCGGGCAGCCGGGGGGGGGGGGGGGGGGGTAGCAGGTGGAGAGGAAATGCGAGGCCTATGCCCATCCAGACCACCTCCAGGCCCATCTAAAAATTAAACTCTGGCTACGCTACTGGGATCAAATATATGTATTTTATACTATATTCATTGTTGGTTTAATCATGAATTGATAATGAGTGTGACTATTGGGCAGACTGGATGGGCCATTCGAGTCTTTATCTGCCATCATCTAATATGTTACAGTTCACTTACAGCCCGCTAATACCATTTGCATAGTTCACAGCGGGTTACAGTAAGAAAACTAGAACCTAATACGTCTAGGATACAATAAATAAAAAAAAACCCCAAAATGTAAGTATTATATGCACTACCAGTGGTCACTTCTTAATGAGGTACTTATGGAAAAATAATGTCTTTAAACCCTTCTTGAACATAATTTGCTATGTAAAGGGTGACCTATGAAAACAGAGATTACAAGTCCTACCAGGAAGTTGCTGCTAGTTTGAATTATATCATACAAATACAAATAATATAAACATGCACATAAAACTGTGGGGGCAGAACACTGTCCCCCCTCCCCCAAGCTTATCTCCTCAGCATGCTCTCACCTCCTTCTCCCCTACCAGAAAAAACCTTCATCATACTCCTTCCCTCCCAAGGAACAGACTCCCAGCTTGCTCTGTCCCCTACCCCCCAACACCTCCTCCTGTCCCTAACACAGCAAAATCCTTTAGTATGCTCTCTGTTCCTTCCCTTTCCCACTGTCAAACCCAGTGTGTTCTACACCCCCCCCCCACCCCCGTGACAGAAAAAAAACCTCAACATGCTCTCACCCTTCCAGGAACACCCCCCATCCAGCTTGCTCTATACTATACTCATCCTCCAGAAAACCTCCCAGTTTGATCTGTTTCTCCTCAGCAAACCCCTTTAGTGTCCTCTGTTTCTCTCCTCCCAAAAAAAATCCCTCAGGTGCTCTCTCTCTCTCCTCTCACACACCCCTTCTGTCAAAAAACAAAAACCACTCAGCATATGTTCTCCACTTCTGCAGCAATCCCTTCTGTTGGTTCTTCACACTGCTTGCAATACAGGGCAAGGAGGAGGAGGAGGAGAGTGGCTGCTTGTCAAGCCATGTCCTCATGTTTTGCTGCCTCGGGCTTGACTGCTAATTTGAACCATATAGGACTGGTACAGCCATGTTGTTCAAATTAACACTCTTGACACTAGCATCAGAGGAGGAGGAAGAGGCCCAATGAGCAACTGCTCGCCTCTTCCTCCTCCTTGCTGTGCATTGCTAACTATGTGAAGTACAAAAAGCAGTTATTGCTGCAGGGGTGTGGTGAGTGTTTTTTCCTGCTGGGGGGGGGGGGGGGGCAGTGGTGGGGGGGGGGGGGGTAGAGGCTGACTGAAGCTGTTTTATTTTCAATTTCAACTGAAACTGAAACTGTCACCTAAATGGTCTCAAAACCTTCGGCTGAAACCAAAACTGCGTCCAAAACTCATCACCTGTTTTGGCCAAAGCCAAAACTGAATCTGAAAACTCATGTTTGGTTGTGTGAATGTGAACCAGTGAGGGCCGCTAGGGATTGTCAGAGTTTGCAGTCTACACCACTCTGCTAAACCCACAGTATCTAAGCCAAAATATAATAATATTAAATAATAAATACACTATTTTTACCACCAAGCAAAATAGCTTGCACACACATGAACTGCAGCTAATGAAAACTGAAACTAAAAGCCAAGGTGCTTTAACTTAGGCATTCATTCCATTCCAAAGACTTGCACACTATCACTTATACATTTCATGAATTAAACCATTAAATCATAACTCAACTGCATTCATTAAGTGGCAAATTATGGTCACAGCTGTATTAACGTTATCAAATAACCATTAATTAAATTATCCATGTAATATTTAAATAACTAATGATATGACTAGACAGTATCATACTAGTCAAAATAATTTCACACCATATTTTTCCACATTAATACCCCAGTCTGTGGTGACGCAAGACTGAGTATCACTCCCCACTTCTTTTCATCTCCAGCAATCCTACCCTGTGGCACTGTGGTGTCACACATGCTTTTCTGCCTACTGCATGGAAATTAAAATAGCCCCCAAACAATATCACCACTATCCCAAATCCAAGCTGCGACAAAAACATGAGTAACTGACCAACTAACTGCCCCACCCCAACTATGCTAACTGGAGGGTGGGACGGCAACTTTGCTAACCCCCCCCCACCCCATACAAAACACCAGACAACTAGCAGCTCCTGTCAACTAAAAAATGTTCAAACCCCATTGTTCCCACCTAATCAGGTGCCCTCTGCTGTCCAATTAGACTTCCCTAACCCTCACACATCCCCTTCTCCCATCTCCCTCAATATTGAGTCCAAACAATGCTGCTTCTGATTTTGAATGGAATCAAGTTACAAGCCCTACCTTTTAACAAGTCAGGCTATTTTTTAGTGGCTGACTTTGCACCACACTCAGAGCGATAGCTGATGTCATATCTCCACAGGGAGGCTAATTCCTACGGAGATTATCATACCAAATTTACAGACAAATTCCCTTTAAAATTTTATATCAAAAGCATTCATTTGGAACACTATTTACCATATAAACTATTGTGCAAGATCATAACTGCATTACTTTCAATCGCAGTACAAAAATAAAAAAATAAAAAGAGTAGCACCCCCCCCCCCCCGGTACTACCTTACAATCCCTGGTGTTCTAATGGTGTAGTCAGGGCAGGAGCGATGCCCCAGTCACATCAGCAATTATGAGAGCAGAGCTGGAGTAACTGAGGATTGCTCCTGCTCCGACTACACTCCTAGATCACCAGGGACTGCAAGATAGTTCAGTTTAATTTACTTAACTTGTTCAACGTGATATACCACCCTTCGGTACAATCAGAGTGGTGTACAATAAATAACAAACAGAAAGGAACTCCATAAATTGTTAAAGGATTGGAGTAAAAGAGAGAAGGTTAGACAAAGCAAATAAGGCAACATTGTGTTTTCCAGAGCAGCCAGTGCAACCCAGCCACATCAAGGGATGGAATAGGAAGGGAATGCGTGACTGAACAAATGCATTTTCAAGAGAGATCTGAAACGAGGGTAAGACTGTTCAGATCGGAGCTCTGTTGGAAGGGCATTTCAAAGGGTAGGAACAGCACAGAAAAAGGTGGATTGGCGGGTCAATTCAAGGCAGAATCAGTGTACAGGGAGCAAAGCCAATCGTGATGAAAGGACCGACCGAAGGACTCAAGTTGGGGTGTAGGGAGAAATAAGAGCTGAAAGGTAGAATGGGATACCTGAGTGTGTGTGCCAGGATGAGAATCGTGAATTGGATGTGGTAGGGTATAGGAAACCAATGTTGAGAAGCTAGCAGAGGGGTCACATGATCTGATCTGTGAGCATGAGAGAGTAAATGAACGGCAGTGTTCTGCACTGTTTGGAGGTGCTTGAGGTATATATTTGGGAGACCAGAGTGGATTATATTACAGTAGTCCAAACGAGTAGAGACTAAGGAACACTGAAGAGTCGAATAGGAAGAATCATTGAGGTAGGAGTGAAGGGAACGAATAAACCTAAGAAAAAAAGAAGCAACTTTTAACTGTAGTGGAAATGTGTCGATAAAATGTCAAGGATGGGTCTAGAGTTACTCCGAGATATTTAACAGATTGTACTAGTTGAAGTGGGGTACCTTGTACAGAAGGTATTAAGCTAGGAGAAGATGACTGACCTGTGATCCAAAGGAAGGGGGGCCCAGGAAGGGGAGAAATTCCTGTTTGGGAGGAGGGTGAGAGTCAGAGGGAGACAAATGGTCAAGGCACACATTTTCATCTTCTATCGAAAACACATGGTCATTTTTGGCCGAAACCTAAAACATGGCCGAAAATTAAAGTGACACCTGGCAATAAGCCTTCTCCAGAGTAGCCCCAGAAAGTCTTCACTTAACACAAGACTATAACTACTTCAGGAATCAGATAGTAACATAGTAACATAATAAGTAATGGCAGATAAAGACCTGAATGGTCCATCCAGTCTGCCCAAGAGTCACATTCATTCTCAATCCTAGATTAAATCAACATTGAACGTGATATTACACACTTGATCATGGTCTTTTTTTGTTGTCTCTGGGACATAGACCGTAGAAGTCCACCTGGCTCTGTCCTTATGGTCCAACTACTGGAGTTGCCATCAAAGCGCATTCCAGCCTATCCGAACCCATCTTGTCATTTGCGGGACACAGACCGTAAAAGTCTGCCCGGCACTGTCCTCACATTCCAAATTACTGGAGTTTCTGTCAAAGCTCTCTCCAGCCCATCCTAAACTGGATTGCTATATGCAGTACTCAGACCGTACAAGCCAGCCCAGCTCAGGCCTAAGTTGATACAGCCAGAGTTGCCATCTAAGCACCACTTGATATGCAAATACATATGCAACCCTTTAAGTTTTAAAAGATGAAAGCTTGGCTAGTGTTTAATGGAAGAAGCAACTAACTAGCTAGCCACACACACAAGGACTAATAGCAGCTGCAGTGCCGTAGCGAGGGCGGCTGACACCCCCGGAGCGCATTCTTACCACTGATGTAGGAAGGGGGAAGGGTGGGAGGGCCGCTCCGCCCTGAGTGCACGTCGCAGGGAGCTGCGTCGGTTCCGCTGGTTCCCTGCTGTCTCTGCCCCAGAACAGGAAGTAACCTGTTCCGGGGCAGAGAAAGCAGGGAACCAGCGGAGCCGACACCCCCCCAGCAGCGTGCACCCGGGGCGGACCACCCCACCGCCCCCCCCCTTCCTACGCCACTGAGCAGCTGCACATACTGTAGCAGGACTAGTGTATCTAGTCCTACTCTAGCTGAAATTATTTTACTGCATGTTTTATGATTTCACATGCAGTTTTTCTTTTCTGTCTAACACCTGTTGCTGTGATATCTGTTCCACCTATGCTCACACCCTGATTTTTTAATGTGTGTTGTGTTGTTGACATTGTAAGTAGCATATTATGCCATAATGTGTACTGTTAATTGAATATGTTAACTGTTGTAATTGTCTATTGCCTATGTTTGGCTTATTCTCACTTCATACTGCCTTGGGTGTATTTCTTCAAAAAGGTGGTATATAAATGTTAATAAATACGTAAATAAAATAAATACTAATTGACATTAGTAATTCACTTTGCTTAAGTTGAATAAGTTACATTTTAATTTCATGCACCAGACTCCTACTCCTATCTCCAGGGTAAACAGCAGAATTGGTAATAATTAAAATACAGGGAGTTGATGTTTTATATAACTTCTCCCACTGCTGGGAAAACTTCTGTTAGCAACAGGGAGTATCAAATATAAATTGAAAAGTGGTTGCCATGAGAATTAAGAGAAACCTGACAACTGATCCTGGGTGGGGTCTGAAGCACTTATCTCTATCAAACATTTTTTTAGAATACCTTGGAATTCTGCTGTTTTGAGGAATGTGAGGGAAACAGTTCAGGGGCCATGGAGACAATGGATTTTAATGGATTCATCTGGGGGTTTTTGCAAGCAGTTTAGATATGTTTGCATCCTGTGTAAAGCAGTCAGCTGCTCTTTCAATATTTGTACTTTTTCAGTACCCTTTATAGCTACCAGTTCGGTTAGACTAGCTCAACTTTAGTGTTCTTGTAATGTTTAGGATGTATGTATTTATAGTATTTCTACTCCGTCCATCTCATACCATTCCAGGTGGATTACAACATATCATGAAACAGTAACGTAGAAATCCAATGAAAATATCAAGGAAATACAAATATCACATAGCCCACACACCATGAAGTAACTAATCACAAATACTAAACAGATAAATCACATGAACAAAATGACACATATTTTAAAAATCCAAACTGGAAAGCAAATTACACATTTCACATAATTGCAAATACCTCTGGAAAAAGAAACTAGCTTTCCAAGCCTTGAAATTTTAACAAGTCAGAGACATGTTAATTGTGAAGTGTTTCATAACATAGGCCCTGCAATAGAGAAATGTAGAAGAATCAATGTTGTTTGGTGCTTGGTCTTTAAGGATGGCACATTCATAAGAGCTTGTGCGATGTGATTGATGCAAATTTAGACTTGATTGAAATAGGCTTGAGCCATATCACACCCAGTGCCCAAAAGACTACTGTAACCGGCTTAAACTTAATAGGGCCACTAAGGTGGGGGGCGGGGGCAAATTCCTCAGGCCTGGCCTCCAAGGGGGGGGCCTGGGCTCAGGCCTGGCACCAACAAGCCTCTTCCTGCTTACTCTTGTGCTCCTGTATACCGCCCAAGACCCGGATGATTACATTAATGTGATATCGCGTTAATGCAATCATCTGGGTCCCGACTCCTGGCACACAGGAGCACTGGAGCAGGAGAGGACAGAGTGAGGGAGCAGTGCAGCAGTGACTCAGAAAGGGGCGGGGAGCATGTGTGCGTGGTGGTCCAGTTCTGCCCCGAGCCCAGCTGTCTCTCAGCAGCTCTGAAACTTAAGCCACGCATTAATAAGTAACCAGTGCAGCTAGGGAAGGCTTGGAGGTCACATGCTCACAGGGCTGTGCCAACACGGTAAGCAGGGTAAGCACCGCAGGGGGCACCGACCTCTGGAGGGCGCCGCCCAGGTCCGCTCACTTGCAAAATCTTTTACCTGAAGTTGTGATTCTCCTCTCTCCCCTGCCCTTCCCTCTCCGCGTCAGGAAGTGAAGGCAGCCCAGCAGTGCTGAGGCAGACACGCTCTGCTAAAGTTGCTTCAAAGAGTACAACCAGTGCTATATACGTCTTTGGTGTGGGAAGAACTCCTCATTCAGGGTGAGCTTGAACAACATTCAAATTAAAGAGAACAGGTTTGGAGGGAGGTGTGCAAGTGAGACTGAGGAGAAATAAAAAAATAAATAGTGTAATTGTTTGTTAAAATCTGTAAGTGGTTCAAAGTTTTTGTTTTTTTTCTGAGTATGTACACTGAGAGGAGGGCATGACTGAAATGATGTGTGCATAATTATCAGGTAACCTGAGATAGCTACAGCTAAAAGCCATTTTATTGACTGATGGTTCAAACAGTAGGTTCAAAGAGGAAGTTTAGCTTAGAGCTGGTAAGTGAAAATCTGATTGCTTTTTTTGTGTGTAATTACTAAATGTTTATTTCTTATATATCTCCACCATTCATGATGTATTGTAAGCCACCAGAATCTTCAAAACGTTTAGTATATGAACATTGCTGGGCAGACTTCTACGGTCTCTGCCCTGATTGTGACTGAATAGATATGGATGGGCTTGAGTGTATGTTTTAAGGGTCTTCATCGTTAGTATCAGAACTTAGCATAAGAAGAGTGCTGGGCAGACTTCTACAGTCTGTGCCCTGAGAATGGCAAGGACAAATCAAACTCAGGTATACATATAAAGTATCACATACCGTGTAAAATGAGTTTATCTTGTTGGGCAGACTGGATGGACCGTACAGGTCTTTATCTGCTGTATTTTACTATGTTACATTGAGCCTGCAAAGAGGTGGGAAATGTGGGATACAAATGCAATAAATAAATACATATAAAACATTCTGCTTGGATAGGAAGAGTTTGTGATATGTGAAAATACATTTTGCTTTAATGAAATTGCTAAACTTTAGAGTCAGAGACTTATCAATGAGGGATACATACAGTGCTTTTTTTGTACCGGCACCTTTTTCCTGAGGTCCGGCTCACTTGCCCGCTCCCTTCTGTTCCTGCTCTCGCGCTCCAAAATCTTTTATCCGAAGTTGCGATTCTCCTCTCTCCCCTGCCCTCCCCTCCATGTCCAGCAATTCTCTCTCCTCTCCCCTCCCCTCCATGTTCAGCATGTCGCCTCCCTCTCCTGCCCTCCCCTCTCCATGCTGGACATGGATGAGAGGGGAGGGCAGGGGGCAGAGGAGACATACAGGACATGGAGGGGAGGGGAGGTCAGCGAAGAGAGATTTTCTGGACATGAAGGGCAGGGGAAAGAGGAGAATCATTGGACATGGATGGGAGGTGAGGGCAGGGGAGAGAGGAGAATCACTGGACATGGATGAGAGGGGAGGGCAGGGGAGAGAGATTCTCTGGACATGGATGGATGGATGGAGGAGTTGGCGGGGAGAGAGGAGAAATGCTGGTCTTGGATGGAGGAGAGAGAATTATTGATGTATATGGATACAGAGGAGGGATGAGAGAGGAGAAATGCTGAACATGGATGGAGGGGATGAGAGAGGAGAAGTGCTGGACATGGATGGAGGTGAGGAAAGAAAAAAGAAGAAGATGCACATGGATAGAGATGAGGGAAAGGGAAGAGAGGAGAAAAACTGCACATGGATGGAGAAAATAGGCAAAAGCTGGATCCACGTTATACCTCCTCCAGTCAATTCCATAGAGGAGGACACAGCTTTTACTTATGGATGTAGGGCAAGAAATGAAGAAGAAAGGAGGAAAGTAAAGAAATAAAAGGAAAGGAAGCCCTGGAAACAGAGTTAAGAGAACAGCAGAATCAGAGACTGGGACCAATATGAATAGAAAAACAAAGTCACCAGACAACAAAGGTAGAAAAAAATCATTTTGTTTTCATTTTAGTGTTTGGAATATGTTCACTTTGAGAATTTACGTCTGCTATCTTATTTTGCAATGTATAGCAATTTGTTTTCTAAGAATATTGCTGACAATTCCTGTCAGTGTGGCAAGTGGTGAGCGATCATTTTTACGGTTAAAAATCATAAAAAATTATTTGCGATCAAGTATTTCGCAAGAAAGGCTTGTAAGCCTTGCCATCTTGTGCCACACGGGGTGGGGGGGGGGGGGTGGGCGCCAACTGATAGTCTGCAGGGGGGCACCAAAGACCCTAGGCACGGCCCTGCATGATGCTCACATGTTCTGTTTGTCTCTAAACATTCTGGCTCACACAACTCTGGAAGTAAAGTGTGAAAATGATTAGAGTTGGGAGGGTTTCTCTCAGGGGCAATTTCACCAAATGGGTCAGTCAATAATGAACCTCACTCCTAAGCCAGAATAAATGGAATATGATCTCATTCACTCAGATTTACTGTTATCCCCATGGTACTTGTACTGTGTCAAAGAGAGCTTCCTCTGGAGTTTGTGATATGTATAGAGAACCTATCCAGGTGTGCTTGGAGATTCTTTTAATCAAGCCTGTAGCATCGCAAATGATGGGAAATATTTCTGTATCTGTCTGCCACATTTTTCTTGGTCTTGGACTGAATTCCTCAGTATTTGAGGATCTTCTCTTTCTCCACTTGATTCATAGAGGATTCCTTTGGGTCTGACACCTCCATGATCAATGCCTTTCTGGTGTTTTTTTTTCTCTCTTTTACCACTTCCTTGCATCCAGCTTTTTATTAGTTGGGATGGGGCTATCCCAGGTTTATGTGTGAGTGCTTTTATGATCAGATTCTAACTAGTCTCAGTTTATTCTCTTAGTTAATTTGTTTTGAAGTATTGCCATAGAATAATAGGGTAATGGAGGAAGTGCAGAAAGGTAAGCGTTGCCATTTCACCCAAGATCAACTTAAGCAGTCATGGTTTTTCCCCATTGTTTGCATGGATCTGTAAGTCTGACTTTATTAGGGAACTCAATGGGAAAATCAGAGCTACAAATCGATGCATGCAATGGGACAAAACTACTAGTGTTCCAGCCTATTCAGATCTGGGATGAACTGACAACTGTAAGCAAAGGAAGGAAGCACGATGGGATATATTTCCCCAAAACTGGCAATGGTGTTTTGTTCCAGCAGGTGGCACCATATGTGATAAAGGCTGGTTGGCATCTAACAGAAAGGTAATTTAAAAGAGTTGAAATCTTTCATACGTGTGAAATACCTCCTTCCCAGCGCCTCCTCAGGTCCAGGGTCTGAGAGTGTGGGGAGGCTCCCCGATGGGCAGACTCCGGACCCTTTCACCTCCAGTTGATGCGCAGTGCCTCCTCCTGGGAAAAAGAAGTAGTTAGTGGGTTTGGAGACCCTTTTCTCCTCCCAGGAACTTAGTCTCTGCTCCAAATCTCCTGTGGGATGTAAGCTGGGAGTTAGTTAGAATGGCCCCTGAGAGCCCTCAGTTCCCACGGCACTTTCCAGGATTAAATCACACCACAGTCCGGTGATATATATGAAAACAACTGGAACTTTTATTAACTCCTGCAACCATTAGCTAAGACAGTTCAAACCAATGAAATAAATAACAGTCCAATATAAACTTGATTTCATTTTGGCAGAGTATTTACAGGAATGCAGATCATAAATATATACACTTTATATAGCACCTCTCCTTGCCCATCCCTTCCAATTGCCAGTCCACCCCACACAGCTGTGTGGGTCCTGTGTACAGGTTCCGGACTCGGGTGTCCCAGTTCCCCTATGAGATAGAACTCTCCCCAGTTCCTATCTCCAGCTTCTGGACATGACCCCTTTGCTCTGCACTCCAGAGCTCTTGACAGTCTGTGTTTGTCTGGACTATGATTTGTCTCCTTCATCCAAATCCACAGGATGTCAGTTCTTAAACAGGGACTCCCCTTTACTCCACACTGATCTTTGGCAGGGCAATTTTGGACAGCCAAAGACACATGCAAGCACATGGTAATCCTTTTATCACCTGTAACTCCTCCCAAAATATCACTCATCATCCTTCTGTACCATCTTGTTGCATTTTATTTCCTAACCTCTCCCCTAAGGTTGGGCTTACTTCCCACCCATGGACCTCCAGGATACTCCCTCCAGTGACCTTCTACGAGGGCTCTATCCTCTCAGTAACCATATACAACGGGGGGGGGGGGGGGGGGGGGGGTACACTTGCTTTCTCCTTCAGTCAGTGTATGCATGCTTTGAAATGTGCTTTTGAAAGCGATTTACAATCAGACAGATATTATAAAATGTGAATGAAAATGTTTGCTACTTTTAAACACACATTTTATTTATATGGTAAAAATGGTTTGGTGGCACTTCATCACCTGACAGTTCATCACTGAGACACTTCATTACCATTGATATTTCATCAAGCCCAGCATTCTGTTTTCAATAGTGGCCAATCCAGGTTACAAGTACCTGGCAAGATTCCAAAACAGTACAATACATTTTATGCTGCTTATCCTATCCTATTTTCCCCAAGTCCATTTTAATAATGGCTTGTGGACTTTTCTTTTAGGAAGGCATCCAAACCTTTTTTAAACCCCGCTAAGCTAACTGCTTTTACTACATTTTCTGGCAACGAATTCCAGAGTTTAATTACACATTGAGTGAAGAAATATTTTCTCCAATTCATTTTAAATTTACTACTTTGTAGCTTGTGTGCCCCCTTAATCCTAGTATTTTTGGAAAGAGTAAAAAAGTGATTAACATTATTATTATTTTATAAACCTCTTATCATATCTCCCCTCAATCGTCTTTTCTCCAAGCTGAAGAGCCCTAGCAGCTTTAGCCTTTCCTCATAGGGAAGTCGTCTCATCCCTTTTATCATTTTCATTGCCCTTCTCTGTACCTTTTCTAATTCCACTATATCTTTCTTGAGATGCAGTGACCAGAACTGCACATAATTTTCAAGGTGCATTCGTACCATGGAGCGATACAATGGCATTATAATGTCCTCATTTTTGTTTTCCATTCCTTTCCTAATAATACCTAACATTCTAGTTGCTTTCTTAGCCACCTCCGCACACTGAGCAGAGGGTTTCAACATATCATCAATGATGATGCCTAGATCCCTTTCCTGGTCGTTGACTCCTAATGTGGAACCTTGCATTACGTAACTATAGTTCGGGTTCCTTTTTCCCACATGCATCACTTTGCACTTGCTCACATTAAACATTATCTGCCATTTGGATGCCCTGTCGCCAGTGCCGTAGCGAGGGCTAATGGCACCCAGGGTGGGTCGCCGCTGCACACCCCCCCCCAGGTGCAGCAAGGCGCGACCCCCCACCCTCTGTGGCGTACCCCCCCCCAGACCGCATTCTTACCTGTGGGAGGGCCGATCCGCCACGAGTGCACATCACTCAGAGCTGCGTCGGCCCCGCTGGTTCCCTGCTCTCTCTGCCCCAGAACAGGAAGTAACCTGTTCCAGGGCAGAGAGAGCAGGGAACCAGCAGGGCCGGCACCCCCCGAGCGCGTGCACCCGGGGCGGACCGCCCCTCCCGCCCCCCCTTCCTACGCCACTGCCTGTCGCCCAGTTTCATAAGGTCCTCTTGTAATTTTTCACAATCCTCTTGTGATTTAACAACTTTGAATAACTTTGTGTTGTCAGCAAATTTAATTACCTCACTAGTTACTCCCATCTCTAGATCATTTATAAATATGTTAAAAAGCAGTGGTCTCAGCACAGACCCCTGAGAACAGATCCATTGAGAATACTGACCATTTAATCCTACTTTTTGTTTTCCGTCTTTTAACCAGTTTTTAATCCAGAATAGAACACTACCTCCTATCCTACGACTCTCTAACTTTCTCTGGAGTCTTTCATGAGGTACTTTGTCAAATGCCTTTTGAAAATCCAGATATACAATATCGACCGACTCACTTTATCCACATGTTTGTTTGTTCACCCCTTCAAAGAAATGTAATAGATTGGTAAGCCAAGATTTCCCTTCACTAAATCCATGTTGGCTGTGTCTCATTAATCCTTACTTTTGAATATGCTCTGTAATTTTGTTCTTTATAATAGTCTCTACCATTTTGCCTGGCACCGACATCAGACTCACTGGTCTATAATTTCCAAGATCGCCTCTTAAATCTTTTTTAAAAAAATCAGCATTACATTGGCCACCAATCAATCTTCCAGTGCCATGCTTGATTTTAAAGATAAATTACATATTACTATCAATAGTATAAAGGGGGTCCGCCTCCTCCTCTTGGGTGGAGCCAGCAAGCCTGCAGGGCTCCTGGTTAGAATACTGCTGATACTGGGACTCAGGGCCAAAGTATTTTATTGTTAAGGCAATTTCATACCAAAAATCATAATTAATTCTTCATAACAAAAGGTACAGCCCTCTTAATATAGTCTTCAAAAGAAAAAGGTACAGTCCTCATAAGATAATCTTCAAAAGAAAAAAAAGGTACAGTCCAGGTCCCAAAATCCCTCAGCAAATTCTCAGGTCTTCTATTAGGGCATTAGCTTTCCCTTCCCCGTCCTTCAGAAGGGTTTAGTAAGAATTCAGCACACTTCCAATATAGCACAACAGTTCAGAACAAATCTTAATGGACAGTCTTTGCACATCAAACCAATACCACAAATCACCTGCCTTTTCACAGCCCAGAGGGAACCCTGTAAGGAGCAGGGTTGGCAGTTTCTCCCACCTCTCAGCACCACGCCCAGTGTGGCCTCCTCCACTGCCTTCAAGTGCTGGGCAGGGCAACCTTTGAATTCTCTCACTCCATGGTAGCTGGCTCCTCTCCCTTAGGCAGCTCTAGTAGCAGGCTACTTCCTTTCTCCACATACTCCATGAATCTCTCTGTCCATTCATCTCTCCTAGTGACTGAGAGCCTCCAGCAAATGTGCTCTCCCCTTCTCACAGTTGGGGGGAATTATATACTGATGGCGAAGCCAGAGAAACTGAGCTTCATTCTTCCCTCTCCCTCTAGTGGGGAAGGGAGTAACAGGCTCACCCTGCCTCGAGCCATTGCTCCCCCTGCTGGGGCTGGGAATCCATTCCATTTTTTAAGGACTACTCTCTTCTCTCATTCTTGCAAGGATTTCTGGGACCCGTAGTTCTGGGCTCAACTGCTTTACTGGAGAATCTCTGGGGCTTGCCTTGTTGCAATAGTTCTGCAAGTTAATTTTTCATTTGTGACCCAGGTAATTAAGTCCAGCCATGTAGATAGATTTGCAGGTTATATTTCTAAAAGTTGGTAGTGTAGAAGTAGGTAGCTTCTGGTTTCTGGGTTCATGTTTCTTGGTGATAGTTCTATCAAGTCTAGCGTGTACTCTTGTGACAGGCCCAAAAATGCTTCGCAGATGATGGTTTTAGCTTTGAAGAACAGTCTTGCTTTGATTGGTAACCAGTGTAGTGCTTCGAGTAATGGGGTGGCTCTTTTGTATTTCGACTACTTGAAAAGTAGCCTTGCTGCCATGCTTTGGACGGTTTGCAGTGATTTCAGTGCACTTTCCTTGCAACCAACGTATACTGCATTGCAGTAGTCTAGCTGTGATAGTATTGTCAATTGTACTATTAACCTGAATGATTGTCTTGGAAAATAGTCTCTGATCCTTCTCAGTTTCCATAGTGTTCTGAAGCATTTTGTAGTTACTGCTGATATTTGATTGTCTAGTGTTAGGTGTTTGTCGAGAATGATTCCCAGTATTTTTAGCTGTGTTTCAATTTGGTATATCTGGTGGTTGACTGTGAAGTTTGGTAGGGTGTGGGGTTGTGCGGGCTTGACAGAACGAGGAATTTGGTTTTGTCTCTATTTAATTTGAGTTTGAAGTTTTTTGCCAAGTTTTCCAAGGGGTCATCACTGTTTTCCAGTGGAACGCACTGTCACAAGCTGTGAAAACAATCTACGATCACCTAAAATTCAGAAAATCATTAAAGACTCATCTATTCGGAAAGGCATACCGACTGACCCAACTTAAATGCCTCAACTCTGCAACACTTCACTACCAAAGATCGTATTGGACATTATCAAACCCTCCTTAGCTTTAACCCCACGTGCCTGAATCTTATCTTCCCTATTCCACATCTTTGTACTTGTCCCCTACCGGACTTGGCGAATACCTTTATGGTACAATGTAAGCCACATTGAACCTGCAAATAGGTGGGAAAATGTGGGATACAAATGTAACAAATAAATAAATAAATCCTATTTTGATTTTGTCCATTATTTCTGTGATATTGTTTTTGAAAGGTATGTAAACAGTGACATCATTTGCATAGATGAATGGGTTGTAGCCCATTTTCTCCAGTTTTTTTGAGTGGGGCCATCAGTACATTGAACAGTACTGGTGATATTGGAGAACCCTGTGGTACTCCAAACTTGGGGATCCAGGATGTTGATAGCTGGTTGGACATCTTAACAATGTAGGATCTGTTCTTTAGGAAGGTGTTGAACTATGCGGCCACTGTACCGCTGACTCTTGTGTAATTGAGCAGGATCATCAGCATTTCATGATCTACTAGGTTGAACGCATTTGACATGTCAAATTGCATTAATAGTATGTTCTGACCTTGGCTTATTAATTTTCTGAACTTCGTTATCAGAGTGGCTAGGACCGTTTCACTGCTGTGTTGTGATCTGAAACGAGATTGGGATTTATGTAGGATTGAGACATTTGTTAGGTATTCCATTAGTTGTTGTGTTACCAATCCCTCCCTTGTTTTGGTCAGTAATGACATTGATTCCGCTGGTCTGTAGTTTGTGAGATCGCTGATCATGTTGGTTGTGTTCTTGGGGATTGGGGTGAGTGTGATTTTGCCTTTATCTTTTGGGAATTGCCCTTCTGTTAGCATATATGTGATATGTTTGATGGTACATTTGATAAACCATTCTGGTGGGTTTTTCATCATGTAGTTTGGGCATTTGTCTAGCATACAATTTGGATGTGCATATTTTGTCAGTAGTGCCTTTACCTTGCTCATTTTGGGTGGTTCAAATGTGGTCCAGATTCTGTCTGCATTTACATGGGAGCTGTTTGTTTCGCAGTCTTGTAAGAAGTAATTGATGGACATTTGCGGTGTTGTGAGATTGTATCTTGTCTTTGTTTTTTGTTTTTTTCAAAATATTGAGCTAGTTCGTCCGCAGTAGGTGGTGTTTCGGTTGATGCCAGTATGTCCTGTGTTTTCATTAGTTTGTTCATGAGTGTGAATATTTTTTTTATGTTGATCAGTTCTGGGTTTGTGTATATATTGTAGTGTTCCAGTTTTGCTTTCTTTATATTGTGTTTGTATGGTCTTATAGCTTTTCTCCATATGTCTTTGTTTCTGTTTTTAGCCCATGTTTTTTCTAGTCTCCTGCAAAGTTTTTTCATTTGCAGTAGCTCTTCGTTGAACCAGGGTCTTGGTTGTTTTTTATTTCTTTTTTTTGTTTTAAGTGGTGCTATTTTGTCCAGTGTGATTGCACATGCTTCAACCCAGTTCCTCATGAAATGGATGTCAGTTGGTTCTAGATTTTTATGTTTATTTTCCAGTTTTCCCCAGAAGGTGTGGTTATCCACCTTTCCTGTGTGTGATGTTCTTGGTTTTCTCTTCTTTCTGTTAGCTTTCCATTGTAAAGTAAAAGTTAGCGTGCTGTGGTTGTACCTCTTCCCATTTGTGGTTTTCTATTTTGTGATGGTTGTTTGCCGGAGCCTGTGGGCTAGTATGTCCAGTAGGTAGCCTTTTGTGTAGGATGAGGTGCCTTTTTATAGAGTGAAGTTCCATTGGTTTAGGAAGTTCATTAGGGTTTTGGTGTTATTGTCATTCTGTTTGTCTAGGTGCAGAATGCAGATTGATGTCGCCGATTAGTAGGACAATTTGTTGGTTTGTGCAGGTGTTTGATGTGAAGTTCATGAAATCGTCTTGGGCATTTGTCCAGCTATCTGGGGATCAGTAGAACAGTGTGATATATAGTTGGCCTATGACTGTTGTGTCAGTGATTTTGCATGCTATTTCAATCGTTGGGGATAGATGTTTAGCGATATGCTCAACGGTGAAAGTGGATTTGTATATAATTGCAACTCCCCCTCCTATCTCTTTGTTTCTGTTTAGGTGTGCTGTTTTGCATAGGTCCAGCAGTACTGCATCATCTTCTAGGTGTAGCCATGTTTCTGTTATGAGTACTAGTCCTAGGTTTTCTGTTTCAATCCAGTCTCTCAGTAGGGCTATTTTGTTGACTGCCGATCGTGCACCTATGTATCCCGATTAGTGTAGGAGTAGTGCGGAAGCCCTTACCACCTCTTAATAGGTGGCGGTAAAGGCTCCTGGTGGTAATAGTCATGCGCTAATGGGAAAATTAGCGCGTGGCCATTAAAACCCCTCCCTGCAACCACACCCATTTTTCAGCCACACTAGAAAGTGGCAGGAGCATGTGGCAAACCCACACGCTAATCGCAGCACTGGCCACTTTTTAGCACCCCTTAGTAAAAGGACCCCTTAGAATTGGATGGTTTTAGGATATTTGTTTTACAATTATTTTCTCAAAGTGTGGATAATCTTTGATTTTGCCTCTTGAGGTATACATGATTGTTCTTGTTATTCTTTTCATGAGAGAACCAGGGTTTATGCAGTAAGTTAATGGTGTAACTACTTTTTTCCCTTTAGACTACGTATTCTGGATAGGCAGACAGAATTAGGAAATGACTCTTTCCTTGATTTAAAGAAAGTCTGAACCATCCTAACTTCAGGGTCGATATTCAAAGCAATCGCTTGTCCAGGGCTAACCGGGCATATTCAGCAACACTTACCAGATAGTGCCACTGAAAATGCACGGTTATTGTCTAAGCTGAAACTGGCCACTTTATGGGCATTCTGGGGGCAGAGTTGGCATTTAGCCAGTTAAGTGTCGATATTCAGTACTTAACCGGCTAGGATGATCAAATAAGTTGGACTGCATAAAACACAGTCCTATATTTATGCGGGTCATCATAGCTGGTATGCTGGATAGTCAGTGCCGGACATGGCCCAGCATGGAATATCTGGGAATAAAGCCAGTAGCGGTCAGCAAAATGTCGACCGCTGCTGGCTGAATATGAGACCCTTTAATTTTTTTCCCCAACTCTGCAAAAGAAATTGTAAAAGAATTGTTGCCAGCTACTGGGTGAATCCATAACTGAGCACATTCTGCCATCCAAGCAAAGGAAGATGTGAGGGATGACAGCTAGACATGCAGGCCATAAAAAAGTGTGTCTGTGGTTTTTACAGAGATGAAGTTTGTTTTTCATTTTCCTCTGACAGCATGTAGTAGAAGAAAACAGCATGGGTTGTTAAGCTGAATTTCCTGTTTTGGTCTTGAGAGGACAAGATAATTAGTGGTAAAATAGCTCCCAGGAACTATAATTGAAGACTTCCCATACCTGTCTTGTGGACCACGCAGCCAATAAAGTTTTCAGGATGCTAGATGCACACAATGAATATGAATGAGGGGAATCTTTGTATATACTTGGGTTTTAATGTACGCATATTTAACTCCTGCATATTCATTGTGGACATCCTAAACATTTGACTGCTGTGTGGTCCTCACAAGAGGATTGGGAAGTCATGCTAGGGATTTAGCACATTTGCAGGAAAGGAGTTTCAGAGAAATTCCAGCTACTAGCTAGAATAAATATCTTTGGGTTTGAACATTCTGAGAGGCAAATAAGAACTCTGTGAGTTATGTGGTTGAATATCAAACATATAAACGGCAAGTGACCGACTCACCTGCAAATACGCAGTACAGACTTCCCTCTCTGTCCCGCCCTCGTGTCAAGACGTCATGAAGTCAGAGGGCGGAACAGAGAAGGAAACGGAGTCGGACTGTTGGACGCAGCCGCTGCCGCCTGGAAATGAACATCGCGCGAACCAACCTCCACCCTCCCCCCCATCCCTGCCACCGCTCCCGCCCCCCTCCATATCGGGTCCCCTGCACTGACCTGACAGCGCCTCTCACCTCTGTGTGGAAGCGCTGCAGGCAGCAGCAGAGCGATCTGCTGCCTGTAGCGCTTTCACACAGAGGTGAGAGGCGCTGTCAGGTCAGTGCAGGGGGCCCGGCACAGAGGAGGGAGGGAGCGGCAGCGAGGAGAGTAGCTGGACATGGGGGAGGGCAGGGGGGAGAGGGCATGGTTGCTGGACATGGGGTGAGAGCAGGGCAGAGAGGAGGGTTGCTGGACATGGGGGAGGGGGAGGGGGAGGCCAAGGGAAAGAGGAGAGTTGCTGGACATGGGGGGAGGGGGAGGGGGAAGGGGAGGCCAAGGGAAAGAGGAGGGTTGCTGGATATGGGGGGGGGGGATCGATGGACGGGGTGAGGCCAGGGGAGAGAGGAGGGCTGCAATACTCGCCCGTTTTTACGGGCTTAACGGCTAGTTCCTTATAATGATTTTATTGTGTGTATGTTTTACACACAAAAAAGGGCCTTAATAAAATTGTGCAATACAAATGTGGATATGTGCTTAAAATGTTTTTGCATGGACAGTGTGCATCTACTTTTACATGATCTTTGTGTAGATGTTCCTGGGGGCTGAATGTTTTTGGGTCATATATTTCTTGTTTGCCTGGGTGCACAGTTAGCACTTGAGTTTTAAGTGTTCTGTACCAATGTTTCTCTGGAGCTTAGAACCCTACTCTGACAGGGGTCAGTTACTGGGGGTACTTGTGTTCCCCATCTTTTGGCAGATTCCTTTGTCAGCAGCACGGCTGAGTGTAGAGCTCTAGTCAGAGTGCTTAATTGAGTAGCTCATCAGGTGTCTGTCCTCCTTGTTTTGCAAAGGGAACTTCCAGTCAGGGCAGGCTAGTGCCCTGAGAATGCTGTGCCAGGTGGTTCTTGTCTTCCTCCCACTCTGGGCCTTTAAGCTTTGGTATGTCCGACTTGTCTGGACTGGTCTAGGAAAGTGAAATTTGTTCTTACATGATCATTTCCTTTCCTTGAATCCTGCTAGACCAATCCAGGACCCACATGGGGAAGACTGCAATTGAAAAAAAATTCCTGGGAACGAAGAATTGTATAATGTGTATTGTGCATTATTGTGTTTTTTGTTTCATCTGCTCCCGTTTTATTATGTATGTGTTTATGGAAACCGCCTAGGTTGTAGGTGGTGTATAATTTTTAAAAAATAAATACATAAATGCAGGATGTTAGATGGGCTTTGCTGGTTGTCCTATTGCTTAGTTGAGAGAGAGTTCTATCTCTATAGCTGATTGGCCTTTGGGTTGTATCCTTATATGAATCTATCTTTGGTTTCACATTGCAAAACCTTATTGCTAATCCATTGCCCTGGTCTATAGTTTCTAGGGTGACATTATCTGTCTGGGCCAGGTATCTTATCTTTTTTGAGTTGTGGGTCCATAGTTACATTGCATCGCCTTGTTGCTTGATTGTACAAAATTTGATTGATGAGGGTTGTCCTCAACATTTATCTATATTGTTGATCTGCACTATCGGTTTTCCTTAATATTGTCCTATGAAATTATTCTACAAGACTGCTTTCTAATGTTATACTATATGGTTGTGGAGTAGAGGAGTAGCCTATCGGTTAGTGCAATGGGCTAAGAACCTGGATCACTGGGTTCAATTTCCACTGCAGGTCCTTGTGATCCTGGGCAAGTCACTTTACATGCCACTGTTCAGCTTAGATTGTGAGCTGACTAGGGACAATGACAGTACCTGCATATAATATACGTAAACTGTTTTAGTTGTACCACAGAAAGGAGGTATATCAAATCCATGACTTTTTCTTTGAATATGTTGTAGTAGGACTTTGTCTTGTAAAACTGTGCACCTTAAGTTCATCAGAAATTATCACCCTACAAGTCCCACTCTTCTTTCAAGTACAGAGGAGAAGTTTATTTGTTTTTGTGTTCTTAGCAGTCACTACCAATTCAAGTAGCATGGCCCTCCCTTTAGGCCTAGTTACAGTGCTGAGAACCTTCTCAAAAGGCCTAGTAATGAGGGTGGCTTATCTGTCCAAGAAGAGCATCAGAGTCCATCCTTAGTTGGATGACTGGCTGATTTAGGCTGATTTGGAAGATAATGCCCAGTTAGTCACTTACAGAGTACTCCGGGTGTTGAATTATGCAAAAAGCATTTTGGTTCTGGTCCAGACCTTCAAGTATCTGGGGGCCCAGTTTGATGTGGTGATAGGCAAATCTTCCTGATACAGGACAGAGTGAACAGGCTTCTGTATTAATCTCAGAGATTTTGATCCCAGGTGGTACCAAGAGTATGGGACTGCCTCCAGGATTTGAGGTCCATGGCTGCATCCCTGGAGTTAGTTCCTTTGGCAAGGGCTCTTACACGACCCTTGCAGTGAACTATTATGACCAGGTGGTCACTCCAATCCCAGCAGTATGACGTGAGCCTTTGTCTTCTGGAAGACCTTTGGAGGGACCTGGATTGGTGGTGTTCCCTCTCACATCTTCTGAAGGTTGTGGATTTGGAGCCCACCAATTGGATGTTTCTCAGTGCTGATGCCAGTCTCTCAGAACAGGGGCCTACTCTCAGGGTCAGGTGGTGCAGGGATTTCAACAAGGCATTAAAGGCTAAGTGAGAGCAATTTGCATGATGTTACTGAATTTCTACAGTTTCTGTCAATTGTTGTGGGCTTGGAAATATGAGTCCTATCCAACAGTGCAATGGAAGTGATGTATATAAACAAGCAGGGATGTACTCAGAGCATGGCGATAGAGGACAGCTTGCTCCACCAGTGGGCAGAGTACCATCTAGAGAGCTCTTAGCAGCTCACATTGCTGGTGTGGAAAACATTCAGATGGATTTTCTCAGTCATCATCTACTCGACCCCAGTAGTGGGAACTGAGCCTCCAAACAGTCCACATATTCAGGTTGATAGGTACGTGTCAGAATACCAAGGTGATAGGGATCAATATGTTGATTCAGCCATAGCCCCAGGAAAGTTTCTTGTACGTCTTTCCTCCTTGGCTGCTCATAGGTTAAATTTTGCACAGGTTGCGGATTACTCCGATCTAGTCCTTTTAGTGGCTTTGGACTGGCCCCGCAGATTATAGTATGCCAAATTGGTTAGGCTGCTGGTAGGGCCACCCCTATAGCTGCTGCAGAGAACATAAGAATAGCCACACTGGGTCAGACCAATGGTCCATCTAGCCCAGCATCCTGTCTCCAACAGTGGCCAATCCAGGCCACAAGTACCTGACAGAAACCCAATTAAAAGCAACATTCCATACCACCAATCCTGGGGCAAGCAGTGGTTTCCCCCATGTCCATCTGAATAACAGGAGCCTCTTCTCATGAACGATCTGAAGTTTATTTGGCCTTTAGTTAGAGCCTTGAGAAGAAGAAGTTAAAATGGTAGGGTTATTTGGCAGCAGTGATTTTGACTGTTATGAAGGTCTGCATATCACTTCGCTGGCCTGTGTGCAGGTCTGGAGTCTGTTCAAGTCTTGGTCTGTTAGCTTGGAAAGCTGAAATTCCCTCGACCTCGGCATTTTTGCAGGGTGGTCTATATTAGTGTTTCCCAAGTCCGGTCCTGGAGTACCCCTTGCCAGTCAGGTTTTCAGGATATCCACAATGAATATGCATGAGAGAAATGTGCATATAAAAGAGGCAGAGTATGCAAATCAAGTTTATGCATATTCATTATGGATATCCTGAAAACCTAACTGGCAAGGGGTACTCCAGGACAGGACTTGGGAAACACTGGTCTATATAGTGGTTTTGTCCTCAGTTTGTTCAAGGTACAGGTGGCAGCACTATACTATTATAGAGGGCATGTGAAAGAAGTTTCACTGGCAGCACAAACAGACATCTCATTTTTGAAAGGGGTTAAGCAGATTCATCCCCTCCTCCTTTCATCCAGTTGTATCCCAGTGAGATCTTAAACTGGTTCTGAAAGTACTGGTGGGATTTCCCTTTGAGCAGTTTTTCTGGTAGCAGTCTGTTGAGCGAGACACATCTTGGAGTTGCAGGCCATTTTGTATAGAGATCTATACTTTTCCTTTGTTGCTGCTTTGGTTTTGCTGCATATGATTCCATTCTTCTTACCGTAGGTTTTTTTCTGTTTAATTTCCATGGATTGATTTGCCTGCTGTCCTTCACCAGAAGGGACCAACAGGGTCTCATGGGTCTTGGCCGTTCAATGAGTTCTTCTTCAGTTTTTAAAAGTAACTGATTCTTTTCAAAGGTTAGAACATCTCTTCATTCTGTTTAGTGGGTCATGTAAAGGACACAGCTTTTAAGTTTTGTGTTTCCTTTGGCCTAAAGAGGCCATCAGCTCAGCATATTTGTTGATTCATAAGGAAGTTCTGGTGGCCCAGAGGGCTCATTCAAAGAGGGCACAATAACATCCTGGGCAGAGTTGAGAGCAGTTGTGTCAAAAGGTATTTGCAAGGTTACTCCATTCTTTTTCTAAGCATTACAGGTTGGATGTGTGGGATAGGGAGGACAGCAGCTTCAAGTAAATGGTTCTTAAGAGGGCCTTTCCTTCCACTCAAAGTTTTGAAGCTTGTGCATATCCCACTTGTCTGGAGTGGTTTTGCAAAATGATAAGGGAGGTAAAATTTAATCGTACCCATAATTTCCTTTCCTTGATTCTTTCTAGATCAATTCAAGACCTACCCCAGAAGACTAAAGTTCCTGCTATTCTCCTCAGTGAACTCAGGTTCAGGTTTTATTTGTGAATACTTTTCCATGCAGAGGATTTAGAGGAATTCCTCAGATTTCAGAGTTTCTTTTACCTGTTTGAGGGTGCCTTATATTTTGTTGGACAATAGCATATTGGCAGATTCCAAAGTGGCACCGCTCCTTAGTTATATTGGTGATAATATCACTTGAAGTCAGTGTTCTCTGCCTCCTACTGCTGGTTGAGGAGCACAACCCACTTGTTTGGACTACTGTAGCAGGAACCAAGGAAAGGAAATTGAGTAAGAACAAATTTTACCTTTTATCACATTGGCCCTTAACCTAAATTTACTTTCAGTTAAGCAGTTTTTCCTTTTTTCCATTGGTGGTTAATATTCAGCCCACAGGGGTTAGTGTTTTAGTAAACACTGACAGTTGCGGGCAGAATTAGCCCCAGATATTCAGTGCTGAGCTAGGGCCAGGCACCGGCACTCGATATCAGGGGTTAATTTAAGTGGGGCAGGCTGCCGGAGCTTATGTGGGTCCTGGCCGATATTCAACCAGGGCCCACAGAAGACAGTTATACAGGTCCTGGCTGAATATCTGCAGGGACTCGCGTAACTTTTTTTTTTTGTTTTACATAAGCACCGCCACGCTGGGAAAAGACCAAAGGTCCATCAAGCCCAGCACCTCATCTCCGACAGCGGCCAATCCAAACCCCAAGAACCTGGCAAAACCCCAAAATTTACCTCTTGCAATCCCCCTCCTGCCCCCCCCGATGCAACTCCTTCCTTTCTTTCCCCCTCCCCCAGCCCGTGACAGTCACAGTTCCCCTCCTCATAGAACATCCCCCCAACCCCAGTCTCGATAAACCCCTCTAGGCCTATCTGAAATCCATGGTGGTCCAATGCGAGCGGTGGAGGCAGCAGCAAAGCTCACTTCCTCTTACCCCTTGCGGCTGCCTGAATAAAATGGCTGCCGTGATTTCTCAGGGTTAGGTGGATGTTCCAGTGGAGGGAGGGGTTTTTTTGACTGCCACAGGCTGGGGGGGAGAGGGAAGGGAAGGAGGGGGGTTGCATCGGGAACTGAGATTGCGGAGGGTAAAACAAAAAAATAATAATTATATGGCTGCTATTCAGTGCCAGCACCCACATAGCTAAGTGGACTGAATAGAACAACTTTTGAGCTGTCCTGAATTCACCCTTCTTAGCTATGTGGGTGCCAGCACTGAATATTGCTGGCATCCAAATAACTGCCAACTCTTCCCCAATGCTGCCCCTGGGTGGTATGGTTTTTAGCTTAATTGGAGTTGCCCTCCCTGAGGCCCTGGTGCCACAAATCTTTCAAGCACAGCAACCTGAGTATTTGTCCTCCATTTCTAATCACCTTATCTAGCTTAACAGATGCAGCCACAGACTTTAGGTTGAGAGACACAGACATCAAGTTCTTTCTGGAACCCTGCATGTGTGCTTTTAGCCAGTAGGTGTCACTGTTGCACAATTGCTCTGACTCTTTCCCTGGGTAGGTGTTAAAGCTGCAACTACAGCAGATCTAGCTCTGGTTAGAAGCTTAGCTCTGGAGTCAAACCCAGGTCTTCTACATAGCAGATTAATTGGGCTGGCCTCTAAACCAAACTTTTTAATGCATAAAGGTTCTTTAAAATACCATAAATAAGACAGTGGTTATTTATTTATTTAAAATAAAACCAAACCAAGTTAACAACTATAATCTAGCATGGAACCAGATTTTTGTTGGTGGCAAGTTTCATAAGTCACAAGACAACTAACAATAGAAAATGTTATTTCTGTTGAGGAGATGCATAAAATGTACAATATGTTTTTCCTTGTGTGATTGTAATAACTGCTTTGAGTTTTTGAGGAAGAAAGCAACAGTTTATTTCAAGGCAAAGTGCTGTGTGGTGTACCACTCTGGTAAGCGGAAGCAGAGTAAAGTTTTTGATAGAAAGCAGAGGGTTTTTTTTGATATTGTGAAATGTATTGTATTACATCTGAAGTATACTGTTATTAAACTGTGGTGAAAAATTGTGGACTGTTTGTTGTATGGGGCTTATAAAACCATCACTTGGAGTCCTGTCGGAAAACTAATGTTATTAAAATTGAGATGCCTTTAATCTACCAAACTCTAGCTACGCTAGGTGAATGTGATTTTTCACATTGGTAAATATCAAAGATTTCAGATGTCAGCTATGGAGCTTGTTTTGACGGTCTGTATAATGTGTATAATAAAGATTTCCAGATGGTTACTGCATTATTATTAATTATTTTTAGTCTATTACGTGGCAGGTATCACAGAAGGACGTACATAAATACATAAATATTGCCATCAAGGCCAGAATCCTGTTTCCAACAGTGGCCAATTTAGGTTACAAGTACTTGGCAAGATCCCAAAAATGTACAATACATTTTATGCTGCTTATCCTAGAAATCAGCAGTGGATTTTCCCCAAGTCCATTTTAATAATGGCTTATGGGCTTTTTTTTTTTTTAAGGAAGCTATCCAAACCTTTTTAAAACCCCGTTAAGCTAACTGCTTTTACTACATTCTTTGGCAACGAATTCCGGAGTTTAATTACACAATGAGTGAAGAAATATTTTCTCCGATTCGTTTTAAATTTACTACTTTGTAGCTTCATTTTGTGACCCAAATGTGTTACGGTTATAGGTTGCAGTGATATTTAGTTGCAGAACTACTAGCTCTTGTTATCATTTGTTGACAATATTCTATACCAGGAGTTCTCAGACCACCTTCCTTCACCTGTCAGTTTTCAGGATACTCCTGATTAATGTGCATGGGACCTATTTGCATATAGCCACCTAGTTCTTACACCCTATTAATATAAAACAGTTATTTCTTTATTTAGATTTATTAACCCCCTTTATGAAGAGATTTATCTAAGGTGGTGAATCAGAGCTGGCTTAACAATTGGAGCAGGTGAGGCTGTGACCCAGGGCACCATTGATTAAGGGTGCCAAAATACCCAGCCTCTGACCTCACTTGGTGTACAGGTTAAGCTGTTTCTTCCCCCCCCCCCCCCCAAGTCCAATCTCTCCCCTTCTCTCTTCTCCCTACCTGGGGTCTGGTATTTCTCCCTCACCTCTTTCACTCCCCTGCAGGCCTGACATTGATGTGAATAAGCCAAACAAAAAAAGAAACTCAGACTTCTTTGGAGTACTTTTCAGTGTCTGACTTTGAATGCTCCTAGGAATCTGATTATAAGCCAGAGACATTCTCTGAAGAGGGCTCAACTGGCTTACCATCGGACTCATTTCCAGCTCATGAGATATGGAAGCTCCCACTGGAGGAATTCTCATTCATTGATTTTGTTTGGGAAATGGCTGAAACTGTACCATTTAAGTTAGAGCTGGAGGAGGAACCGAGAGCAGAAGCTCTGGACATTTTCCAATCTTCCAACCACTACCACCAGAAGGCTATGACAGTGTCTGTTTACAGAATTCTTAAAGATGTTCAGATGAGAATGTCAACCCCGACGCATGATCACACCCTAACATTTTATCTGAATCACCCCAACCTATTTACAGATACTTCTTTACTTACTCGTCAACAGTGGCGTACCAAGGGGGGCGGTGGGGGCGGTCCGCCCCGGGTGCACGCCGCTGGGGGGGGGGTGCCGCATGCCTGTTGGCCGAGTCCGCTCGTTCTCTCCCTGCTGCTCCATCTGCGCGGAACAGGTTACTTCCTGTTCCGGGGCAGAGGGAGCAGCAGGGAGGGAACAAGCGAACTGGGCCAACAGGCGTGCGGCACCCCCCCCCCCCCCAGCAGGTAAAAATGCACCGGGGGGGGGAGGGTGTAATTTCACCGGTGAGGGGGCTGCGCTGGACCTTGGGGGGGCACATCGGCGATCCGCCCCGGGTGTCAGGCAGCCTAGGAACGCCACTGCTCGTCACTGTAATAGTACCACTATACTGTATTTGTTCACACCGGAGTCTGTAACCACTTCTCCGGAACTATGTAAGCCACTTTGAGCCTACTAATAAGTGGGGGAAAGGTGGAATACAAATGTAACAAATAAATAAATAAGATAAATCTCTGTATCTGCTATGAATAAGAAAGTTGACTCTTCATATAGTGTCCAGAAGGCTCCCGGATTCATGAAGTAGCAGCTTCCCCATCATTCCATGGTGGTCAAATCTGCTTTCAGAAGAGCCAAAAGTTCCAAGATGCACTTTTTAGTGCCCTCGGGGAAAGAGGCTTAGGCATTGGAGTCTTTTGGGAGAAAGATATTTCAGAACGCTAAGCTTACTACCCACATAGCATTTTATCAGCTCTTCATGGTCATGTATTTGAAAAACACTGTGCAGAATATTGGGGGTTTGCAGACACTTTCCCCTGGGAAAAGGGTAAGCAATTCTGTTCACTAGTAGGTAAAAGGAAGGAATGCAGAAAATACATAGACTGAGCGATTTATGATATTTTCAATACAGCATTGAGAGTTTCCAAGATGATTACCTTATTCTCTCATATATCCCCCACACCTGTATATAACCTGCATCCGTATATAATCCACGGGTAAGCACAATTTTGGCTAATAAGTTGTAGTACAGCTCGCACCTGTGCATAGCCCACAGCTGTATATACCAGTAGAAGGTCTATCATGCCAAAACGTAAGTTATACATTGCAGACTTTAAGCTTTTGACAATTGAATATGCTAAAGTTAATGGAAATTGTGAGGGTGGGTGGTTTTTCTCTGTGGATGAAAAATCAATCCATGAGTGGAGAAAGGAAGAAGAAATGTTGACGAAACTCCACCCACAAAAAAATGTGCTCTGCAAAGTTACCTCCAAAATGGCTGAACATAGAGGTGAACCTCAAAGAATGGGTAATTAAACAAAGAAAGTTGCAGCATTGTCTCCACCAGAAATATTAAAAGGAAGGCCAGAGTGTTTGCTGCGTAGATGAACTTTACTGATTTCAAAATGGAAGGGAATACTGGATCCATAATTTAATGAGTAGAAGTGGACTATCTGTTAAAGCAAGAACTGTAGGACAAAAGCTACCTGATGACTGTGAAGAGAAAGTGGCAAGTTTCTGCGACTTTGTCATGGCACTCAAAGATGGATACTCACTTGATGACAACTCTTCAGAAGATAAAGATGAAGATTAAAGATGCATATTTCTTCCCATGAGGAAACATTAGGTTTTGCAGCAGAGCATTTTGCAGATTCTTACCATGACTCAGAATTTAAGGGGTTCTCTACTGATGAAGAAGCTGACAAGTCTAACACAGATAGTCCTTGTCACGGCTCTATGGTTGCCTCTGGGATCTGGTAACTCATTGTAAATATGTGTTGACCAGTGTTATAAGGACAAACAAATCTGTTTTTTTTAAAATAAAATCTATTTATAATACTTTGATGATTTAAAAATATGTTGACCAGTGTCAGGACAAATACACTTTTGTTTCCTTTCCATTGTATTTTTGATATTATTGAATTGTTGTGATTTATTTATTTATATTTATTGGGATTTATAAAGAGATTCACCCATGGCGATGTACAGCATTTCAGAAATAAAACAACTTTAAACATTTTAAAAATATGTGTTGAGCAGTGTTTGTTGTTTAAAATCATCATTTTGCATATAAAAGCTTGCATTACTACTACTTGACATTTCTAAAGCGCTACTAGGGTTACGCAGCGCTGTACAATTTAACATAGAAGGACAGTCCCTGCTCAAAGGAGCTTACAATCTAAAGGACAAATGTACAGTCAGTCAAATAGGGGCAGTCTAGATTTCCTGAAAGGTATAAAGGTTAGGTGCTGAAAGCAACATTGAAGAGGTGGGCTTTGAGCAAGGATTTGAAGATGGGTAGGGAGGGAGCTTGGCGTTACCTGCACTCAAGTGTAGCATGCCCCTTCAGAATGTAAAATCTTGTATTACCTGCGGGATATATACGTGAGAATATGGTATTAGCGCCTGAAGACTTATATAATTCCAGGCCTCAGACGTAAGATGCAACATGTAGGAAAAAATTGCTGATGTGTGTACCATGGAGAGAATCTTTTCAGAGATAAAGTTCAAGAAACTTCTATCCTCATTAAGCACTACAATGATAGCCTCTCCAGGTCCACTTCTGACTCAGTCTCCTTCTCTAGGAAATATTAGAGTGGAGGGCAAAGAGGTCCTTTTACTTTCAAAGGCATAGGTATCCTCTCTCCCACTCTTCCCAACAAGGCGGAGTTCTTGTTCTTGTCCTAGACAGCAGAGGGTCCAGAAAACCTCCACAAGAACATAGGCAGTATTCCAGTATCCATACAGGACAACTTAATGATAAGAGAGAGGCTCAGGGATTTTGAAAATCGATGGTCTCTTCTAACCTCCAATCAATGGGCTTTAATGACTGTCCATCTAGGATATTGGCTGCATCCATTTGGAATGCCACTAAATTGCCGCAAGAGAGCATCTTGCTAAAGTTCTTAGCATCAGGAAATCTTTATCAATGAGCTCTCTTCCCTTTTAGAAGTCAAAGTGGTTAAACCTGTTCCACCAGGGGAAAGAGGGAAGGGATTTTTTTCCAAGTATTCCATGATCATAAAGAAGACAGGGAGATTCTGTCCCATCCTAGACCTGAGGGCCATGAACAAGTATCTAGTAAGAAAGAAGTTCAGGATGGTTTCCCTATATATGATAAGTACAAAAGTATTGCCATTCTGGGACAGATTGAAGAGCCATCAAGCCCAGCATCCTGTTTCCAACAGTAGCCAATCCAGGTCACAAGTACCTGGCAAGATTTCCAAAAAGTACAATACAGTTTATGCTGCTTATCCTAGAAATAAGCAATGGATTTTCCCCAAGTCCATTTTAATAATGGCCTATGGACTTTTTCTTTAGGAAACCATCCAGACCTTTTTAAAACCTCACTAAGCTAACTGCTTTTACTACATTCTCTGGCAATGAATTCCAGAGTTTAATTACACGTTGAGTGAAGAAATAATTTCTCCAATTTGTTTTAAATTTACTACTTCGTAGCTTCATCGCATTCCCCATAGTCCTAGTATTTTTGGAAAGAGTAAACATCTACCCATTCCACTCCACCCATTATTTTATAGACCTCTATCATGTCTCCCCTCAACCATCTTTTCTCCAAGCTGAAGAACCCTAGCCACTTTATCCTTTCCTCATAGGGAAGTCATCCCATCCCCTTTATCATTTTTGTTGCCCTTCTCTGTACCTTTCTAATTCAACTTTTTCTTTTTTAAGATGCGGTGACCAGAACTGAACAAAATATTCGAGGTGCGGTCGCACCATGGAGCGATACAAAGGCATTCTATCATCCTCAGTTTTGTTTTCCATTCCTTTCCTAATAATACCTAACATTCTATTTGCTGTTTGCTTTCTACTACTTAACATTTCTTAGCCGCATCCTAATCCTTTGCCTCCCAGAAGGAGACTGGCTATGTTCTCTGGACTTAAAGGATGCTTACATTCACGCAGAGATACATCTTAGTCATGGAAGTAACTCAGATTCATCATAGGGAAACATCAACACCAGTATTGCATACCTCTTTTTGGCCTCATGTCAGCTCCTCAGGTATTATAAGTACATAAGTATTGCCATACTGGGAAAGACCAAGGGTCCATCAAGCCCAGCATCCTGTTTCCAACAGTTGCCAATCCAGGTCACAAATACCTGGCAAGATCCCAAAAAAGTACAAAACATTCTATACTGCTTATCCTAGAAATAGTGGATTTTCCCCAAGTCCATTTATGGACCTTTTCTTTAGGAAGCCATCCAAACCTTTTTAAAATTCCGCTAAGCTAATCACCTTTACCACATTCTCTGGCAACGAATTCCAGAGTTTAATTACACGTTGAGTGAAGAAAAAGTTTCTCTGATTCGTTTTAAATTTACTACATTGTAGCTTCATCGCATGCCCCCTAGTTAGTATTTTTGGGAAGCGTAAACAGATGCTTCACATCTACCCGTTCCACTCCACTCATTATTTTATAGACCTCTATTATATCTCCCCTCAGCCGTCTTTTCTCCAAGCTGAAGAGCCCTAGCCGCTTTAGCTTTTCCTTGTGGTCATAGCAGCCTATCCACACAGGAGCAGAAGGATCAGTGTGCATAGCAGTCTGGTTGCTGGTGTTACTAGAGTTTGTCATAAACTATCCAAAGTCTAACAAAGCAATTTGAATTCATAGGAGCTCTGCTAGGCATGACTCATGTAAAAGCCTTTCTGCCACAACAAAGGCTTGCCAGTCTATTTTCTGTAATAGTAGAAATCCAGATGAGCCAGCAGATACTAGCATGGAACATGTTGAGGATGTTAATTCTTATGACCTCAGCAGTGCATGTAACTCCTCTCTCATGTCATAAGCACTCATGGACACAAGCCACATGCTAACTCCAGGATGTCATATCTGTCATCAAACCTCTTCAGGACTTTGTCCTGGTGTTCAAGTCCAATCCAGTCTGTCAAAGTGCATTCCCTTCCAAATTCCACTATTTCAAAAAATATTTACGACAGATGCTCAAGTGTGCTTGGTTTACATCCTCTTACCTTTTAGGAATCCATTTTCTATATTCTACTCCTTGAATTCTAGCATCTCTTTCAAGAGGGTATTCCAAGCATCCACTACCCTTTCCATAAAAAAATATTTACTGATTTTGCTTTTAACTCTACTACTCTGTAGCGTCATATCATGCTCTTTAGTTAGAAAGCTTTTCCTAATTTGAAGAAGGCTTGTTTATTCAGTAATTCCTTTCAAGTATTTAAAGGTCTGTATTGTGTCCTCTCTGTCTTTCCTCTCCTGTAGGGCATATATGTTTAGGATCTCCAGTCTCTTTTCATATGTCTTCTGATGGAAACCATTTTGGTCACTGTCCTTGTATTGACTCCAGTCTCTTTATGTTGTTAGGGAGATACAAAGAGGGCATAATCGAAAGGGGCGCCCAAATTTTCCCAAGGATGTCCTCACAGGATGACCCGGCAAAGAGGCGGGGAAACCTGTATTATCGAAACAAGATGGGCGTCCATCCTTCGTTTCGATAATACGGTCGGGGACCAAATCGCGAAATTTAGGTCGACCTTAGAGATGATTGTCCTTAGAGATGGTCATCCCCGATTTTCGGTGATAATGGAAACCGAGGAAGCCCATCTCAGAAATGACCAAATCCAAGCTATTTGGTTGTGGGAGGAGCCAGCATTCGTAGTGCACTGGTCCCCCTGACATGCCAAGACACCGACCGGGCTCCCAGGTGCATAGCTCCCTTACCTTGTGTGCTGATACCCCCAAACCCCACTACCCACAACTGTACAACACTACCATAGCCCTGAAGGGTGAAGGGGGCACTTACATGTGGGTACAGTGGGTTTCTGGTGGGCTTTAAAAGGCTCACATTTACCACCACAAGTAGAGGAGTGTGGTAGCCGTGTTAATCCACTCTTAAGGTTATCAATAGAAATCAAACAAAATAAAACATGGAAAAGAAAATAAGATGATACCTTTTTTATTGGACATAACTTAATACATTTCTTGATTATCTTTCGAAGGTTGCCCTTCTTCGTCAGATCGGAAATAAGCAAATGTGGTAGCTGACAGTGTATATAAGTGAAAACATTCAAGCATTACTATGACAGTCTGACAGGGTGGGAGGATGGGGGTGGGTAGGAGGTATGCAAGGGGACATCAAAGCATATCATTGATATTCTAACAGGATGGGTGTGGATAGGTGAGGGGTGGGGTGATCAACAGAGACATACAGCTTTATGGTTTATAATGGGCTAGGAACCCCAGATCCTTGTTAAGTCCTTTCTGTTGGGTGTTAAAATATTCAATCATTCTGACTTCAAAGGTCTTACGTTCTTGTATGGTTTTAAAGTTACCTTTCAGGATTCTCACTGTGAAGTCACTGGTACATTGTCCTGGACCTGTAAAATGTTGACCAACAGGTGTG